>NC_133405.1:144754062-145054062 GCF_047511655.1 Castor canadensis
CCAAAAGAAATGAGGAAACTGTACCTGGAAATACATTCAAAACAAACAGGAGAAAAAAACCTTAACGCAAGGCATAAAAACACTTTGCCTATAAAAAAGCATCTATGTCTTATTCTCAGGAATCACACAAGCAAGAAGACCCAGGAGCAATATAATAAATGTGCCAAGAGGGCAAATACACACTAAACTACAACTTACATCTTGTCAATTGTCCTTTCAAAGGGAAGCAGAAGTACAAGGATGATAATCTTCTAACTTTAATTTACAAATTAAAAGGAATTCTAACCAGACACTGGGCAAGAAATGCTAAAAAGACACTTGTCAGAGAGAAGGGAAAAAAATAACTTCTTAACTGATTTAAGAAATTTACCTAAACTAATAATAATAAGAATATATTCAATGATCACAGTTTATGTGCAAGTGAAATAAATGAAAGTGACACAAGGGACAGGAAGGAGGAATCAGAAATATTTTGCTACGTTAGGCACTTGCACTACACTTTTGAAGTGGTATAGTACATTTAAAAGTGAACTTAGATTAGTTGTATATGTGTATTTCAAATTTCAGGCAACCACTTTGAAAAGTTTTTCAAAGAAGTATAATTTCTGCAAAACAGAGAAATATGGTGTCATACGCAATACACCCCAGTAAAACAAAAAGGTTAAAGGAGCAGAATACAAAAATAGGGACTCAAGACAAGGTTACCAAGCTAACAAAACACAGTAACAAATAAGGTAGAAATTAATCCACGTGTATCACTTTATATCACTTTAAGTGTCCGTGCTCAAAACATGCTGCCGGAGTGACTCAACTGGTAGAGCACCTTGAGTTCAAACCCCAGTACCGCCAACAACAAAAACAAACCAAAAAGTCAAAGATTTTCTGGCTAGAAAACAGACTGCACTCTGCATGGTCTACACAAAGGACTTTACATACACTTCATATGTGCAGATCAACGATAAAACAATGGAAAAAGCTCACCGTGCTGACACAAGCTGAAGAAAGGCAGGGTAGCTCTATTAATTTCACACTGAGGAGATTTCAAGCAAAGCAAAATTGTAAAAGTTATAGAGGGGGGCATTGTATAAAAGCAATTATCCAAGTACTTCTAAGAATTCTGACATTGCTGTGCCACACAACAGAGTTTGAGGCAACCATGAAGCAAAACTGGTAGAAATGCAAGAAGAAATAGATGAAGCTGCTATTACAGGTGGCTACTTCAATATCTCTTTTTATCAGAAATGAATAGCTCCAGCAGACAGAAAATTAGGGTTGAACACACCACCACCATCAACCAACTGCATATAATTAAAACTGGTAAATTACTTCATTCAACACCAGTCCAGTACATATTCTTTCAAGCACACATGCAACATTCACCAAGAAAGACCACTTCTGGGCCATAAAACATTCATTAGTAAATTTAAAGCAACAGATATTATGAACATCCACACTCACACCACAGAAAGATTAAACCAGAAATCACTAACTGAAACCTTAAAAGGCTCAAACTATGTAAAGACTGAACAACACACTTGTGAATAGTACATAAATCAAAGAAGAAATGTCAAGAGAAAATAAATATTTTGATCAAAATAAAACCTAATTTATCAAAATTTGTAGGAAGTGGTGCTTACAGGGAAATTTATAGCATCAAGTACATATATTAAATACGAAACTATTAAAACCAACAACCTAAGATTCTAACCTTAGAAACACTTCTAAAGGAGTAAATCAAGTCCTAATAAATGTCAATTAGGACACAAGTCAAACTAATTTAAAAAAAAATCAGCACAGAAAGTCGGTAAAACAAAAACCTAGTCATTTGAAAAGATGGGGCTGATTAATACTAGAAATGAAAGATGCCACTACAGAGATCCCATGGCCATTAAAAAGATAGGAAGTAGCTGGGCATAGTGGCTCATGCATGTAATCTTGACTACTTCTGAGGCAGAGATGAAGAGGATCATGATTTTGAGGACACCTCAGGCCAAAAAAAAAAGTGTTAATGGAACCATCATCTCAGTCAGTAAGCCAGGTATTGTTAAGAGGTTAAGGTTGGTAGATACGACACAACTATCTGCTCTTTTCACTCCAAGAAGGAGACAAGTCAAGGTAATTAAGGAGAGACTATATTCTGGAGAGAGGAAGCGCTTCGGAACAAAGCACACAGGGTTGTAAGGTGAAGACTGGCAGGTTTTGAAGGTGAAGGTTTGGCACGGATCCACCCCCCGACCCCCAACCCCTTAGAAATGCCCCCCCTTTCATGGTTAATGCTTCAGTTCTTGTGGACCCCTGCGTCTGCATCCTGCAAAGTGGAAAAGGGGAGTAGCCGGCTCAAACTAGTTCTGAAGGCACGTGCCGCTCGCTGTAGCCCACCTGGCACCCTTCCTAACCTTTTAAGTGTTTTTCCCTACTTACGACTGCACGAATATTATTTGCCTCTCATGTATATACACTTAAGAGTGAATTACGGGGAGGGGCATGCGCAGTCAGAAATCAGTGCTACACCATCTGGCTGTCAATCAAATCTGCTAATCACCCTAACACCACCCACAGAACCGCCCAGGTTTCTCCCACCAGCCTGGCGCAAACCACATAAAAGCCAAGTAAGATCCCACAGGACCGTACTCTCCGGCTGTGCAGGTCCAGACGACCATTTGTCTCCTGCAGGAGTTACTTTCACGTTCAACCCTCCTTTGCCCCACACTCCCTTTTTTCTCCGATCAATCCCAATTCCAGACAAGAGCCTGACGCCACCCCCAGATTGCCGGTAACAAAAGTAACAAAAATCACATGCATCAGAGAAAATCTCCATAATGTCCAAAGTCCAACTCAACCCTCCTAGGGTGAGAAAGGGAACCAGAGACAGCCACCAGTTGAGACCCATGTGAACACAACCACCTGCCAGGGATTTAGATTCTTCACAGACACTAAGCTATGTGAGTGAGCCAGGTGAGAGCTGTGTGCTCCGCGCAACTGAAGGGCTCCAGTGGTGAACGTCGGAGCAGAGTGGGTAGCATGAATCTTAGGCAGAGTATGTCACTCCACTGCTACCTGTTGGGTACAACCCCACTCACAAATGAGAGCCATATCCACTCAGACCTCTGGACTATTCAACAGCAAAATGCTTTGTTAAAGAGAATTGATTGCCCTAGAGTGTGCCACCCAGGAGCCCCAAGGTGATCCTCCCCTCCCTCCCTGTTCCAACCAGGTTGTGAAACTCTGCTGGCACCTGAAGCTACAGGAAAAACCTCTTTCCTGGAAAAACCTGTCCTGGAAAAACCTGCCTGGCAGGCCAGAAGCCTCCAGAAGTGAAACCCCACCCGTCTGAACCTGTTCCCATAGCATCTATACCAAGAGAGCCTTCAGAGTGCAAATCACTAGCTAGAGGAACACCTCTAACCACAATAGGGACAGATGTTTGTGAACCAAAGATTGAAGGACAATGCTGGAATGCTGGACACTGAGACATAATCCAAGCACTATCACAACTTCTCTTCGGTGAGAAATGTAACCTTTAAAGCAAAATTTGTTTTGTTCCTTTAAAAAAAAAAATTTGTCTTCTGTCACAATTTTTTCTTATTAAGTTTCACTTTTTTTTTTTTTGCTGTGTTTGTTTTTTCCCTTATTTCCAAACCATTCTTTATTTCTGTTATAACCATACTGTGCTCATCATACCATTATTTCCTATACCTAATTCCCCATCCCTATTTTTGTACTTCTCTCCTTTTCCCACCTCCATCCCTTACATTACTCAATTCCCAATTCTTCCATGTTCAACCAGTGTTAAGATCCCAGATCATCCCTTAGGAACCAGAGTTTTGTTTGCATACAACCTAGGTAAGGGTTCCCAATTGTTTCTTGCTTACTACAGTATCTGGTTTATGCTGGTTGAGTGGCTCAAGTGGTAAAGTGCCTGCCAAGCAAGTGTGAGGCCCTGACTTCAAACCCCAGAACTGCAAAAAAACAAAAGAAACAAGAAAAATCTGAACTGTTGACCTTGTTACTGCAGTAGGTTCCCCTACCTAACTGAGGAAGTACAAGAGAAACCCAGGCCAACAGATGAGTAAACCACAGCACAGAAATTTAAATACAAAAAACTAAGCCCAAACCACTCAACAACTCAACCACTAAATCCAAGGGCAATGAACTGCATGAAATAACAGATAGGTAAGTCAGAAGTCTACTGTAAAAAAGGATTCAAATAAACAGATAAATGAAGTTAGCAAATGAATTTAAGACCTAGACAAGAAAGTCGGCAACATGGGTGAGAAATTCAGCAAGGTAATGCAAATTAAAAAGAAGGAAAAAAAAAGGGGGGGGTGGGGGAAAGAAAACCAAAAACATAAGTAGAAATGTTAGAAATGAAGCCCTCCATAAATCAAATAAAAAACAGTATGAGCAGTAATATTACCAGACAAGAACAAGCAGAAGAAAGAATATCAGAGACGGAGGACTTTATCACCAAGGGGGGAAAAAAAATCATAGCAGAAAATATCCCAAATCTAGATAATAATATAGACAAAGTCCCTCATGACCAGAAAACAACAACTTCACATCATATAATTAAAATGCCAAGACTGAAGAAGAAAGCATACAGAAAGAAAGCTGCAAAGGAAAAATGGCAGCCTGCATACAAACATAAATATGTAACAATCACCTCAAAGCTGTCAGCACAAACCCTAAAAGCTGGGAAATCATGAAGTAGTATGTCGTGCTCTGAGAGAGAATTACGGCAAACTAAAAATATTATATCCAGCAATGCTATCCTTCAATTTTGATGGAGAAACAAAAACCTTCCAGGAGAAAGGATAAGCTAAAGAAGTTCATGTACACAAACCTACACTGCAGAAGACAATTAGTGAGTGTTTCACACAGTCTCCACAAACACAAGAAACCAGGAAAGAATAAAATTCAAAAGGGATATTGGTGAACCCATGAGAGCCGGGAACATATAAAGCATGTTCAACTCAGTAACACAAAATACAAACAGAAAAGGGAACCCATAAATCAATCCAAAACATACCGGGTCAACTGCTTTTTGATAATGGCACCCACAAGAGTCGATGAACCAGCTACCCAGAAGCCAGACCTCAAGAAGATCGCACCTCAGCCTTGTGCCTTACCCACCAATAAACCAGGCATGGTGGCAAACCCCTATAATCCCGACTACGTGGGAAGGTAGAGGTAGGAGCATCGTGGTCTGACGCCAGCCCTAGGCAAAAACAGGAAACCCTACTTGAAAAAACTAACACAAGTAATAATGGCTGGGAAGTTGGCTCTTAGTAGTAGCACCTGCCCAGCACGTGCAAGCCCTTAGTTCAAACCCCTCAAAAAAGAACCAATGAAGAATGTACAGTTCCAATAAATGTTCTTGGAAAAACCGGATTTCCACATGCCAAACCAATGAAAACAGACCCTACCCCAAACACAACAAAGAAAACAGAGTGGTTCAGGAGGCAGAGCGCTTGCTCTGCAAGCCTGAGTCTCTTGAGTTCAACCCCCCTAACTGCAAAAGACAAAACAAAGCAAAACTAACCAGAAACACCTAAAAGTAACAGTAACAGCCGAAAACCAAAAACACTACTAGAAGCAAACACAGGGGAAAATTTCCTTGACGCTGGCCTTGGCAATGTCTCTTGGGTATCATACCAAAAGTTCAGGCTGTAAAGCAAAAATAAACTTACTGCAACTACACCAGAACAAGTATCTGCACAGCAAAGGAAACAATCACCAATCAAAGGATGAGACAAGTGATGTGTACCCTCAGGACTACAGAAAATAAATCTGCTGTGCATTTGGGATTCATGATGACCAGATTTTTAGTTGATCTTGCTAAAAAAGAAACCAGCAACCGTGTGCTGATGCAACTACGTGCAATACTGGATGTTAGTATTATGCATCACAAAACCATCCACAATGTACCTCATATCATCCTTCAGACTGTATACCTTAACGACACACAATAAAGTTTATTGTCTTAAAGGCATCCAATTAAATACAGTAAGAATCTACACGTAGTTACTGCCTTGAAAACTATAAAATGCACATATAATATTGCACATATAATTATCAGAATCAATGCATAATCAATTACCAGTTGGATCTCAGCAGGAATAATCATCAGCATACTGGGTTCAAAGATCAGACCCTAGTGAAGCTGGTACAGAGGTGCAGAGGGTTAAGGAAAACAGGAAGGGATGGTGAGGGACTCAAGAGAACAGCAATACTGAGGAGCTCTCAACAACACCTAGGAAATACTTCTGAATCTGTGAGAACTGCATCTGTCCAGGAGGGACTATGTGCAAGGTTGAGTTCAAGGAGAGAGAAAATAGGCCTTGTTCCTCTTTCCCATTACCTTCTGATCTGCTAATGCTTCCCACTGGCACATCTTAACTGCTCAGGGAGCCTGGATGATAAATTTAGAGATCAGACACACTCGGGCACAGTGAAAGCAGAGAAGGGATTAGGGCAGGAGGAAACAGCAAGGGAGAGCAACCAGAATACAACCTCAGAAGAAGACAGGAAACAAATGCTTAAACTACTCCTTACAGGTCACAGGAGCCTCACAATGTGGCCTGGGATTTGAATCTAGGACTTCTACCTCCAAGTACAGGTCCCAGCTGGACTCGACTCCTGTCTAGGAAAGAACATTCTACTGTTCTCTGTCAAACATATCCCTCTATTGGACTTTTATTCTGCAAACTAATTCTGCTTTGTTTTAACTATAAATGATTTTGTCTTTCTTTCAGGGGATTTTTGTTATTGTCGTTGTTGAGGTTGTCTGCAGGGGTAAGAGACTGAACTCAGGGCCTTGCACATAACACGCAAGCTCTCTACCATTAAGCTATAAACCCTAGGCCCAGTACCTGAAGTTTGGGGGTGGAGGCAGTACTGGAAATTGAAGTCAGAACCTCGCCCTTGCTAGGCAGGAGCTCTACCACTTGAGTCCTACCCCCAGCCCTTCAGGCTTTAGTTGTTTTTCACAGGGGGGTCTCAGGCTTTTGCCTGAGCCGGCCTGGACTGCAATCCTCCTACCTGTGGGGTAACAGGTGGATACCACCACGCCTGGTTTATCTGTCGAGGTGAGGCTCTTGCTAGCAACTTTGCCCAGGCAGGCCTCAAATCAGGTTCCGGCCAATCTCCAACTCCTGAACAGCGGGGATTACAGGCAAGTACCAACACGGCCAGCCCCTCAGCTCCCTAAAATTTTAAGGTAAAACTCACGTAATATAAAAATTACCCATTTTAAAGTGTGCGATTTAGTGGCATTTAGTATATTCACAATGATGCACAGTCATCTCCACTCTGCAATTCTTAAATATCTCCATCACCCAGTAAAAACCCCTACCCATTAAAATTTTGTTTTCTCCAACCCCGGAAGTCAGGAAACCACTGACCTGCTCTCTAGCTCTATGACCCACCATATTATGCAGCCTCTGCACAGATTGCAGTTTCAGACTGATGGTGTGTTTCCTTTCCTTCTTCTCTTTTGCAGGTACTGGGGACTTAAGTCAAGGCAAGTGCTCTATCACTTAAGCCACACACACACCGCCTCCCCCGCCCCCACCCCAGCCCTTTTTGCTTTTAGTTTTTCAGACAGCGTTTTGCACCTTTTCCTGGCACCAACCTCAGGCAAAGCCTCTGCTCTCCAGCAAAGCTGGGAGGAGAGGCCTGTGCACCACAGTAACAGAGCTTTTTAAATCATGCATTTCACTCTTTGTTTCGTTTCGTTTTCCTGGTATTGTTCAATAGTCTGACCCTGTGTTCCTCATCCCAGCCTACTAAGAGTGTATGCAAGGGAGAAAATAACTTACATTTGAGGGACTGAAAAGACTGGAGAGACTGACTGACTCATCAGAAAGATTCTGTGGGAAAGAGATACTGAAAATATCTTTCTTACACACCATGTTAAGTCACCAGTCTATATTTTACTTTAAGTGGATTGATTTCACAGTGGGAAGGAACTACTAGGCTGAATGTTAGATATTAATTGCTAGGAGACAGAAGTCATCTTATGATGTCATAGCTGCTCAGCTTGGGAACCATTATGATGGATTAGGTGAGTCTGTGCAGATCTACTGGCGCAGCATTTGTGAAGCTGCAGTGTTCAAAACCATGCAGATAAGCGTAGCTAAGGAAAAATTTACTTGAGATGGCACAGGTATCTTTAGAACCTCCAGATGGTTCTCCCAAGGATGAGTCCACTGGTTCAGAGACCCCCGTCACATCTTCATTGTGTGGTCACACATCCACTGAGGACTCAGATTTAAGGTCTATTATTGAGGAAAAGGCTTTTCGGGCTCTGTCTCAGGGTTCCCTGATAAAAAGACCACATCTCACTTTTTGAGTCTCTGAACCAGATGACGACAATGACTTTCTTTCCCTGACTTTTCCCAAAAAACTTTGGAAAACAGTAAACAGTGACAAATTTAAGTCTATTTGGTGGGATGAAGATGGCACTTCTATAGTGATTAACGAGGAACTCTTTAAGAAAGAAATTTTGGAAAGAAAGGCTCCTTTCAGAATATTTGAAACTGACATTATGAAAAGTTTTGTTCGACAGCTTAATCTTTATGGATTTAGTAAAATGCGGAAAAATTTTCAAAGATCTGCTTCTCTAGCCGACTTCCTGGCAGAAGAAAAAGAAGTCTCTACCTTAAACAAGGTATTCATTTACATTTCCTCACTTACTAATTATGTACTAATTATGTGATTTTATTTTGTACATCAATTCATGATATTAATGTTAAAATCAACTTTTTCAAATTAATCTGCAAACTAAGGACACACTGAGCATTAAACATTTAGGGTTTTAAGAAATTTTGCTAGCAAATTCGAACTCTGGATAAAGGGATTTATTAACGGTTGTACTGACTGTACTACAAATATACAGCATGTATATTCACTTGAAGAACGATCATATTTGAATGCCTGTTTCCCAGTAAGTATATACTAAGAGGTTCAAGTAGGTTAATGAGATTCACTGCATGGGCTGAAACTAAAATCTGTGATTTCATACAGTAGGCTTGTTATTGTCTCTTGGTTATAAAATGTCACTAAGTAACATTCTCCTTTGGTTTCAGTTACAGTTCTATCGTAACCCAAATTTTAAACGAGGCTGTCCCCAGCTTTTAGTAAGAATGAAACGAAGAGTTGGGATTAAAAATACTTCTCCAGTAACTGCTCCATTAGTTCCAGATCCCCACAAGAAGCACCTAAGAGCAAGGGGAAATGCGGATAACCATAATTCTGGTTTAGCTGATGAAGCTAGTAGAGAAAGTTTATTTTCAACCTCTACAAATTTAAGTGTGCCTCTGATAAAGAAGCCTTCTTCCAGTCACAGAATTGCTAACACAACCAACCTAAGGACAAGTGATTTTTCTCCTCCATCAATTTCAGCTAAACCATCAGAACAAAGTGTCACAGATCAGCATCCAATTTTCAATCAGTTGACCTCTTTTCATAGGCACTGACTGGGCAGCTATATACTCAGGCAAGTGCCCACATTGTGAATTTGAATTTTGTTACAACTTCTTCTTCTTACATCCTACCTAACTTAGAGAACATGTTTTCTGGACTAATGATGGTGCCTTCTACTTTCCCAATTAGATATCCTGACCTATCAACCAGTGAGGTTTCCGAGTCTAACCAGCTAACAGCAGGCAACCCACAGTACCCAGTGCCCACAATAACTGATACATCTGCTGCCTCACATTCAAAGTCAACTGATAAATATGAAGATCAAACATCTTCGTTACAGCAACAGCTTCCTAACAACAGTCTAGCAAGCGAGTAGCAGATTTTGCAGGATGAATTTCGGCTGACACATACGTAAAATGTGCCTGTAATTCTCTTATGTGAACAATAAAACTATATGTCCACCATTGTGGCTTCTCTTTCCTTATTTTTCAGAAAATTCAAGAGTAAGATGGTGTTTTATTTCAATGCAGACCACTGTACTATTCATCCTTTAACATATGATCTTCTTAGTCATTTGACAGGAAATGGGTCACACACCCATCTAACTAAGTAGAGCTATTTTTTAAAATAAAGAAATAATGAGAGCAAAGAAAACTGCAGCGAGGAAAATTAGAGATATAAACTAGTCCGACAAGGGACTAAGGAGGGTATAAATCAGGAAGAGAATTTCACAACTGGTAGTAACAAGGGCCAGTTTCTTTGGAATGAGGCATTCCAGCTGGTTTGTGCCTTTCAGTTCCTTTCACCAGAGATGACCTTTCATGTTTTCTAATGCACTCTTTTATCATATTGGTACCCTGCTCCATCCCAGGACAAAGTTAATTCCTTGTGCCTGCACTTAACACTGTTTAGGTTCTGAGCCAAGATCCTCACATGGCTAACAAATTCTGTCAAGATCTGGCATCTCTGTACTTTGCAGCTTGTCTATCTGTTCCACCACTGCTCGTCTGGAGCTACATTCAGGCAAACTCCTTCTAGCACACCCATTCCCATCTTGTGACTTTTGTCTGTTTCCTCCCTGGGGTTAAACGCCCTCTCTCCTTTGCCCACTGTATTAGTTAGGACGTTGTGTCAGGACAACCACAGTACCTAAGAGAACAGCACTGAGAAGGAAGGGTTCATTTTGGCTCACACTTTCAGGGGATTCAGTCCATCACTGTGGCGCTGCTGTTTCTGGACCTGTGGTGAGGCACAGCATCATGGGAGCAGGGGCATGTGGCAGAGGCTTCTTCACCTAAAAGTGGACAAGAAGCAAGAGGGTGAGAAAGAGGAACCCAGGACAAGATACAGCCGCCAAGGACGTGAGCCCAGTGACCTTCTTCCTCCATCTAGACCCACCCTCCCTAAGTTTCTACCATCACCGAAAAGAGCGTCACCAGTGTACAACATAGAGGCCTGTTGAGAATGTTTCATATTCAAACGCTAACACCTACTTAAGTACTACTTTACCCTTCTCAAGACAGATACCACTTCTTCTAGGAGGTGTTTTTGGTCTACCGTGTTGGTTTCCTTGTCTGTCTTGGACACCCAGTACTGACCTAGGACAGGGCCTTCCACATTCACAAATCCCTTTTCAACGTTTACTGAATACTGACCTAAACCCCCTAAAATCTGCTCGCACTCCCCAAAATGACACACATCTCATGGCACTCAATTATTATTTTTTAATCTGTGCTCTTCCCCATGATCTTTCTTAAAACGCTAGGTCACAGTAGTGTTCAATAGAGGTGGAATGATTTTTAACTTACTGCAACTAACATAACACCTGTTTACCACTTTAAGCAACAACTACCAGGGTCTCTTTACTAGTTGTCAGTTGATTTGCAAATGATGTACACAGTAAAACTTCCAGCAGTACCACCAGAGTCTTTATACCAGCTCACTGATATGTACTGATTATTCCTGTGCTTCTTCCAAAATAAAATGTCTTTTCCATTTTCTGATGTGGCTGGCAAACCCTTTCCCTGAGAGAACCTGCTCTCTACTTACCAGTCCTTTACCTAGAGCACAGCTATAAAGCTTTGTGGATACCACCTGTACAACTTTTAAGCAGCAGCACTGAAGGCCCGGTGGAGTGGCTCAAGCAGTAAAGAGCGCCTACCTAGCAAGCTTGAGGCCCCAAATTCAAACCCCAGTGCTGCCAAAAAGGAAAAAAATATATATATTTGCTGACAAAAGCAGCATCTATAGCAAAGACTGTACAACACTTCCAGTGTTATGAACCAAATCCCTAACAAGATTCATTCACTCAGTCATCTGGGATGGCTGGGGTTGGAACAGGGTATGCTTTTGGACTCCCAAAACACCTATTGCTACCATCCTTCCAAAATACATGTGTTCAAACTATACCCATGTAAGGAAAGAGTTGGAATCAGTGATCTACAGAAGGAATCCTCCTGTAGATGTCCTGACATCTCATGACACAAGACATTTTCTGCCAACATGACACTAATGTATTATCTCTAGCTCTCAGAACCTTATTTAACTTGGCTCAATAAACATTATTAAATGTGGTCATAAATGAGTGTTTCAAAGTTGAAGCTTAGTCATGAAAAACAGGTGTTATGCTATGACAGAGCAACCATTCAGGACATGTGAGGAGGTCCTGGCTTCAATATAAGAGAATGGAAAAGAAAAAGAAAAAGGGGAATGGAACAGATTAGGTTGAACAAATAGTGAACAGTGTGACAAGAAAAAAATGATGCAAGTGTCAAATTAGATTAAGAATGTGGGATAAAATACTGTAAGGTTATGAGTAAAGTAAGTGAAAAAGAATAGATAAAGTTGGCCAACTCGACTGGGCTGAGAGACGTCTACGAGATTAGTAAAACACACTTCTGAGTGTGCCTGTGGGGAGTTTCCAGAGATGGGGCAGTAAAGGGGTGGGTGGGGGAGGTGGGGGGTGGAGAGTGAACACTCCCTGAATGTACCCAGCACCAGCCAACAGGTTTCTGAGAACATGCCTTTGAAGCGTGCATCCTGTCCCAGCCCCCTTCCCCTCTGGTACTCTCTCTCTGCTTCCTAGCCACAGGAGGCACGAAGCTTGGCTCTGCCCTGATCTCCCCCCACCCTCCATACTTTCAGCCTCACCTCAGACATGCAACAATGGGGCCAGGTGACCATGGGCCAAAATCTCTGAAGCCATGAGCCAAAATAAATCTTTCCTCCTGTAAATTGTTTCTGTCAGGTACTTTGTCATAGGAGAGTCTCAATAACACACTGGGCTTGGTGGTGTCCCAACCTGGTCTGCACAGCAAGATGTTCTCTAAAAAAACATGTAATATACATAAATGGCTTATACATGTTGTTATCTATGTATCTGTGGTATACACAGTATACATATTTATATATAAATACGTGTGTGTGTGTGTGTGTGTGTGTGTGTGTGTGTAGTATGTGTATGTATATACCTATGCCTATATGTGTCTCATAAGACTCTGAAAGGTCGAGTGAACAAGTAAACCAATGAGGGAACTTAAGACCCAACTCACAACGAAGTAGGTGAGTGAATTCCCTGGGTTTTCTTTTTTGCCTCATGGAGCACAGGTGTGGTCCTTAAAAAGCTGATAGTCCCAAAATGGAGCTGGATTGGATGGCGTACACCTGTAATCCAAGCACTGGAGAAGGAAGAAGCAGGAGGTTCAGGAGTCTGAAGTCAGCCTGGGATCACACTATGAGTTGGAGGCCAGCCTGTGATATGCAGGGAAAACCCTATCTCAAAAAAAAAAAAAAACCAAAAAGGCTGGAAGAGGTGCCTCATCCCTGTAATCCCAGCTACTGTAGAGGCACAGATTGAAGGATGCCAGTGCGAAGTCAGAGTGGGCAAAGTTAGCAAGACCCTATCTCAAAAAACAAAGTAAAAGCAAAAGGGCTGGGGCACAGTTCAAGCGGTAGAGGGCTTGCCTACCAAGTCCTGGGTTTGATCCCCAGTACTGTGAAAATAAATAAATGACATGTATGTCAGGAAGGAAAAACAAAACTGTATCTACTTGCAGATAACATAATTGCCTACTTACAAAATCTCAAACAGTCTCAAGAAACTCAACAAATGAGTCAGCTCAACAAGGTCACAGGATCAACAGACAAATACACAAAACAGTTATACTTCCACAAACAATGTAAAAACTGCAATTAAAAATAAAAATATAATACCACTGAGTGATTTTTGGCCAAGATTCAAAAGCAACACCAATGGCGGAAAGACGGCTTCTGACAAATGGAGAGCCACCGGCAAAAAAGAAAAAGGAACCTCAATGTAAACCTCACACCTTAGAAAACAATCAAGTCAAATGAAACACGAAACCGGTGTGACGGAGTACACCCGAAATCCCAGGGAGACAAAGGCAGAAGGATCAAGAGTTTGAGGTGTGTCCAGGCGAAACTGGCAGAGACCCTTTCTCAAAAACAAAACACAAACAAAAGAGCTGGAGGTGTGACTCAAGTAGCAGAACATTCACCTGGCATGCGGGATGCCTTACATTCAATCCCCAGTACTGGGGAGGGGCCAAAGGAATACTTTAAGCCAGAACATGAGTTTCAACACAAAAAATGAAGATAATGATATAAAAGTGAAAATGATGAAATATTCTTATATTTACTTACCTTTAAAGCAATCACTGCCAATTAACATTATACAAATGAAGCAAGAAACACTAGTTTCTATCTTATTTTTTTCCTTATGCAGTAAGGCGAATAAAAGGTGTTAACATTGAAGACACCTATTACATAAACGACAGACTTTGTCACATGAATACACACACCTAAGCCTCAACAGAAATCGCTTCTGGAACATACCTATTTCTCTTATTAATCGCTACAAATCTAGTAATATGCATACACTGTCTGGTGGCTGTTCTCATAAATCTCAGACATGAACTATTTGCTGAACTCCTGTAATCTTCTGACTTGATTCTGACATTAAATTACACATAAATATGTTTATATGACAAAAACATCAAGAGAATTCTAAAGACATGGAAGTTCTGTCATCACCTTTGCTTTACGCCACAGATAGACTGGGAAGGTAGTTCCAACACTGCTGCAGAATTGCACATTAAACCGATTAGAAGGCTACTTAAGCTACACAGCTCACTTTATCAAAGTGCAGGAAATTTTGAACCCTGTTGTTTGTTCTACTGAGACTTTCATCCTCATTCTCTCTTGCGCTCTGTGTGTGTGTGTGTGTGTGTGTGCATGTGTTTGTGACAGAAAGAGAGAGAGAGAGAGAAAGAGAGAGAGAGAGCGTGAGTGCTAGAGCTGGGGGGACAGAGAGAGAGAGAGAGAGATACTGGGATTTGAACTCACGGCTTCCCACTTGCAAAGCAGGCTCTCTACCACTTGAGTAACACCTCTGGTCAATTTTGCTGTTTTATTTTGGAGATGGGCTCTGGAGAACTGTTTGCCAAGGCTGGCCTCAAACCTCAATTCTCCCAATCTCAGCTTCCCAAGTAGGTAGGATTACAGCCGTGAGCCACTGACACCCAGCCAGAGTATTTCATGGTCAAGGATTCCTGGTGAAGCTTAAGAAAGGTACAACAGACTGTTGAAAAAAAAAAACTTGTCTTTCCATGTAAGTTAATTGTCTAACACTATTCTACACTGTCTTTGCCATACAATCATTCCAAAGTTAACTATAAAATTTGGCATTAAAAATTCCAAGTCTGTTTTGCTTTGTTTCTGGAGACAGGGTTTCACTATGTAGCCTAGGGTGACCTCCAACTTTTGATCCTTCTGCCTCAGCCTCCCCTAAGTGCTGGTATTCCAGGCATGTGCCACCACACCCACCCCAAGTCTCCCTTATGAATGGACATACTTGGCATTAAGTAGAGGACAAATGTCACATGTGGCTACTCATCACACCTCATGATGCACACATGTGTACATCATATGCAATCTCTGTACAAATTGCAATAGCATGCATGAGTCCTACTATCCTACCTAAATAGCAATCCAATCCTAAATATCAATCCTCCACTGCTATTTGGACAGAGTCATGTTACGTAAGTCCAGGCATTCCGACCCTTCATGTGTGAATTCAAACTATGGAAGTGTTGTGAGAAACACACTGTCTTAAGGGCTCTTGCTGCTTCACAGGGATGGTGAGAGGGACACCAGACTCTACATCTGTTTTGTGGCTTTGGCATCACTCCAGGTATGTGAGCATTCAGATTACTTCTCAAGTCTCCAACAATGTTGTACAAGTTACCCAACTTCATTTTCTTTTAAAAACGTTGCTCCAGTTGTGACTAACGTGCATATACCTACGTGATCATGACTCTAAGGACACAAGGAACAATATAAACCCAGTAAGCTCCTACGTGCCCACTGCCAGTCATAAGACACCCTCAGTCCCTCCCTCCATGTATGACTCCATGAGACAAGTTTTTTGTTTTCAGTGGGGCATAAGATTTACTCGGGGCAAATGCACACAACTTCAAGTGTACCTAGTGATAATATTTTTAAACATACTCTCTGACTGAGCCACATCCCCAAAGTCTTTACCCCAAGCGTTACTCAACCCTACCCCAAGACAAGTGCTCTGTATTCTGCCGCTGGCCATCAAGACAAGTTTGCATGTTCTGTGGTACCCCTTAGTAATGCGGACTTCTCTGGGGGTTAGCTTCCTTGCTCTAAAACACTTCAGGGATTCATTCATGTGGCTCGGTATTTAGTAGCACTTTCATCTTTTTTGCTGTCACTTCCTTTCTGCTGCCTCTTCTGATTTTCCTGTGTATCGTGAGAGCTACCTGACAGCATTCAGAACATAGCCACGTGTATAATTATGTTATCTGTGCACATAACCTCTTCATGAATACTCTTGTGCACTGGTTATCTGGTTTGTTCTTCTCCTGTAGATGTCAGGAGCTATTTATTGATGACCAATTTCTAGGAGTTTCAAGTATTTATGTGAACGTACAGCCCCTTAAAGCATGGCCTCAAGACCCTTTCCAGTGATAGATGAAGTCAAAAGTACTTCCATAATACCAAGATGCTATCTGCCCTTTTCCCCATGCTGGTATTTGCACCAACGCTACAAAAACACTTAAGTTGTGAGATTCCTGGCTTCATACAAAGCACGGGTGAAGACAGCAGCACCAAACTGTACTTACGGTCATCTGGAATCTTCACTACCGTACACCCTCTTAAATGGTAAGTAAGTCGTTAGATTAAAACCAAGTATTTCACTTAATGTTCCTGACACACAGGGAGAGCACCACGGAAAGACTGGAAGAACAATGCCACAAGCCAAGGCACCACCGGTGCTAAGAGAAAGGCTTACAACAGATCCTTCCCTACACATTCAGAGGGAAAGCATGGACCTGCCAACTCTTCATTTTAGACTTCTGATCTTTAGAACTGTGAGATAACGAGCATATTTTTAACCTTTTAAGAAAAATTTTTGTAGTCTCTGTTTCTGACAACCTTGCCAAACTAACACAAACATGACTTTGAAGCACACTGCTGGCCAACTTCTCATTCTGCTGACCCCCAGCTCAGATGTCACCCCCCACTCAGCCTTCAAGACTACCTTATCCAAAGGGGATCCCTTTGCTCTCTACCCCTATGCTGCTTTTTGTTTTGGGTTTGTTTGGTTGGTTGGTTTGGGTCTGAACTCAGGCCTTGGGCTTGCTAGGCAGGCACTCTACCACTTGAGCCACTCCGCCACCCCAACCCAACACTGTTTGACTTCTGCATAGACTTGCCACTGACACAGCCTGGCTTGCTTTAGTTGAGCTTTAATTATTTGTTATCCACAGCAAAGCTTGTACCATGTGAAGCCAGTGTCTCCATCTTTTCTGTCAGTGCTTGTCACTAGTAGTACTAAAATACATCTGTTGCAAGAACCAGACAGTCACATTTAATTTGGGCATGCATTACTCGTGTGTGTGTTCAGAAGCTTCCAGACACTCCTGGACTACCTTATTTGCTTCCTGCATCTCTTCTTCCAAGCCTCCCCTTTCTTTTCTTTCTTACCCTTGGAGGGCCTTCAGAAAGTACCTGGATTTGCTGCATGCACACAGACATGGCTCTTGCTGTGCATGACTTGCATGGGTGACAACATGGCCTGTTTGTGCTCACCTGCTAGTGAGATACAGGGAGACTGAGAGGAAATGATAAGCAACTCCCGGAAACACTTCATGTTGTCTCTGAGTTGTGGAAAACAGGGAGAATGAGATGAAATGATAAGCAACTTCAGGCAACACTTCGGATAAACATTCCTGAGACAGAATCCTCAAACAGGAGTTGACTGTGGGAACAAGGAAAAAGATTCACACAGTTGTTGATCTATTTGCTGTCCAATTAAATATTTTTATTTATGTGTAATTTACTGATTAGAAACAGGGTTTAAAGGGGAACGATTGGTTCAAGGTGACAGCGGAATGGAGAATGACCCCAGATTCTCAGACCTGAGTGTCTCTCTCTCTCTCTCTCTCCCCACGCCCTGCCACCCCCACACACACACAGCCTAGAGGGAAAAGAGAGTGAGAGCTATACTGCCTTGAAAACTCAGCACACCCCATGTTTACAGTGGCACTCCCTATTCACAATACCCAAGCTGTGGAATCAACCTAGTTCCCCATCAACTGGTGAATGAATAAAGAAAACGTGGCACATAGACACAATGGAGTATTATTCAGACATAAGGAAGAGTGAAGGGACCAGACACAGTGGCTCACGCCTACTACTACTACTAGTAGCAATCCCAGCTACTTGGGAGAAAGAGATCAGGAGGAGCCTGGCTTAAGGCCAGCCTGGGCAAAGAGGTAGCAAGACCCCCACCTCAACACACACCTATACTCTCAGCTATGCAGGAGGTTGCAGGTAGGAGGATACTAGTCTGAGGATACTGGTTCCAGGCAAAAAGTTAAAAGAACTTACCTGAAAAAGAACTAAAGCAAAAATAAATTAAAAAGTCAGGGGAGACACTGGGATGTGCCTTAAGTTACAGATCTCCTGACTAGCAAGTTCAAGGCTCTGAACTTGAGTACTCCAGTGCTCCCTCTCTTTCTCTCTCTCTCTGTTTCTCCTTCCCTCTCTCCCTCTTTTTCGGTTCCCCTTCCTCTTTCCCACCCTCAGTCTGTCTCTCTCCATCTCTCCTTCCCTCCCTCTCCTCGCTCTTCCTCCCACATATCCCTCCCCCCTCCTCTCCTCTCCTCTGCTTCCTCCCCCTGTCCTTCTCTCCCTCCTTCTCTGGCTCGTCCTTCCTGCTCCTCTCTCCTTCACCCTCCATCTCACCTTCCCTCCCCCTTCCCCTCTTGTCTCTATTCTTCCCTCCCACCTTCTATCTCCCTCCCTCTCTACCTCTCCCTTTCCATCTCTCCTCTGGCCCCCTCATTTTCCCCCTCCCTCCTTCCTCCTCTCTCCATCACTCTCTCTCATCTTACTCCTTGTCTGTCTCTCTCCTTCCATCCCTCCCTCTCCCTGTCCCCTTTCCCACATCTGTCTCCTTCCTTCCATCCCTCCCTCTCCCTGTCCCCTTTCCCACATCTGACTCCCTCCTTCCCTCTCCCCCTCCCTTTCCCCTCCCTCTTTCCCTTCCTCTCTCCCCCCCTTTCTCGCCATCTGTATCCATCCCTCCCTCCCAACTTCTCACCTTCTCCCTCTCTCTCAATTCCTCTCCTTTCCTCCCCCTCTCCACTCTGTATTTCCCCCCTCTTCTCTACCTCCCTCCCTCTCTGTTACAGAGGCACTGAGCAAAAGCAGTAGGAAACCCCCATGGTGGCCGACAAACTCCAGTATTGCTAATAAATAAACAAATAAATAAATGTAAAATTATATTGTTTGCAGGAGAAATGATGGAGCTAGAACTCATCACCTGAATTGAAATAAACCAGACTGCGAATGATAAATACCACGTATTTTCTCTCATAAGCCAGGCTTGTCCTGAAGTATATTTTGTTGCTGGGCAGCCTCCTCTGTCTGTCTTCCTTCTCTCCCTCCCTCTTCTCCCCTCTCTCCCTTGTCTCTCTCTGCCTCTTGTCTTCCCTGCTGGGATGAGTTCCTGTCTTAAACTGCTCTCACCAACACCGCCTAAGCACTCTGTTGAGGCATCCCAACCCCGACGTGCACACTGTGCATGCTGGCTTACTGTGAGAAATTCCTGAGATGCATCTGCTGCTCACCAAACTCTCCAGCCCTCTGAAAGTGTACAAAAAAGCAGTCAAATCGAAGCAGTTTGTACCACCTGGGGGAAGCAATGGAGACTACGGTTGATGCGAGTGCCTAGCCTCATCTCATAGCTAGCTTCCCTAATCTTAGCAGAGCACAGAGCCACCATCTGGTATTTTCTCCTTGCATCCACAGCTGGATCCACCCAGACTCTCAGGTGGCTGCTTGCTACACCTGTACACGGGAGTGTTCTTTGGGGTTTGGAATGCAAAAAAAGCAGAATCTTCTGCTTTCCCCATCCAAAACGTTTGACAAAGACACCTCCTGCAATGACTTCCCCCCACTTCACCAGCAACCAAGCTGGGAAGTGTTAGCGAACCTTGCACTAGCACTGGCTTGCTCCGAGATGCGAAGACATCCCATCTTAAACCTTATGTTTTTAAACTCTGAGGACTTTTCCTGATGCTTGCTTTTTCCTTTCTTTGTGGCCCCACTTGGGGGATTTTCCCTCTTTCCTACTACTTTGCTCAGTGCTCTTGCAACAGGTACTTACAAGCTACTTTTGCTATTGCAACAGGTACTTACAAGCTACTTTTGCTATTGGTGGGGAGAGGGGGGAGAATGACTCCTTTCCTGGGGTCCATAAACTAACTAAAATCAGGAGAAAAGCTTGACATCCCTACCTCCATTTTTGTATCTGCCTTTGCTTTGAGACATTCATCTTGCAGCCACCTTAGAATCCAGAAAGGACAGCAACTTTACAAGAAGAGATGGAAGAAACTGACCCCTAGGAAAGGAAGAGACCACCTGCCAGGCAACAATGACTTGCTTATCCTGACCACACTGCTCCCCTCAAGTCATGACAGCAATAGCAACTTCTCCAGAACCCTCCCAAAAAAGATGACCAGGTCACCCCTTGTGACTGCGACTGTTTAACTATGCATGCTACATACCCCCTGCTCTAATGTTTTTTCTATTTGAACCAAAAGTTCATGTCTGTACCAGGAAAATGGGCTGAAGGGTCCCCTGCCACGTGATAAACCTCCTTTCTCTGACCTTCACCATTACTTGTCTCCTCTACTTGGTGTACTGCAGCAACTGGCTGGACCTGACACGTGGAACCTCTGGAGCTTGGGCCAGTGGTCTAAAACCCCAGTTTCACTGTTTTTTAAGGTTCATTATTTCTTTTACAAATCTAAAGCTCCATAGTTCTGGTTTCCATATGGTTTCTGTCTACCGTTTACTGTTTCCCTCCCTTGCTTTTCTAGGTCACCCAACACTCAGTCACAAACCTGGTGACTTTGTTTCAGATTAGACTAGCACAGGAAAGCACTGGGTGTCTCTTATCCACCATATTAACAACTGCCCTACAAGTATTTAATATATCTCAGTAAGTACAAAGCTAATCACTACAACAAAATACAAAACCCTCCCAAAACCAAAAGAAATTTTGTATATAAAGTAAGGTGAAAATGTGAACGTCTAGAGAAAAAACATAGCAGACACTGCATTATACTTGCAACTGTAAAATATTTTCACAATACGGAAAAGGAAATTATTAGTTAAGTACAAATGGGATTAACCTACCTATTACAAGAATGCAATTTCCAACATGGCTCACAATGCAAGTCCTAAATGTATCATTTTTCTATGAGGCACATCTGAAATCAAATTACTTAGCAGAGGCAAAAGGATAAAATTGGGAATAGGAATACTAGACTAAACGAGAAAAACAACAGCAATGACATGAGGTCAAGCAGAATTCAAGTCCCCTGAAAGCATTACAACAGATTTTTTTAAAAAGGTGGTTTGTTTGTTTGTTTTTAAAAAAACATGAAAGGCCACAACGCACAGTACTACTCTGACATGTATTAATACGTAGGCGAGAAATAATGTAGCAACATTTTTGTGAAGAAAAATTATGGAATATTCAGGAAGACACATAAACATACAATTTAAAACATTAATGCACTATTTTCATTGCAGACGGACTGAAGGGTAAAACTCAATCAATCTTTCAGGTTAAAGGGGCATGACAACATGGCCAGGCATGGTGTTAAACAACTGGAATCCCAGCTATGTGGGAAGTAGAAAATGGGAAGATTGAAATTCAAGGCCAGCCCAGCCAAAAAAGTTGGCAAGACCCTATATCAAAACACAAGCTAGTGCTGGGGAAAGTGACTGTTTACAGACAGAAGACTGAAACCAGACCATCTCTCACCCTGAATGAAAATCAACTCTAAATGCACAAAAGATCTCAACACTAAGACCTACAACCCTGAAACTACTACAGGAAGACTCTGGAAGATTCATATATTTGTTTTCTGACTAGGACTCCAATTGCCCAGGAAATGAGAGCAAGAATTGTCTAATGGAACTGCATCAAGTTAAAACTTTGCTGCACTTCAAAAAAAAAGAGGTACACCACAGAGTGGGAGAAAATCTTCACCAGCTATTCAACACATAAGGGATTAATGCCCAGAATATATAAAGAGCTAAAAACACCAAGTAGCAAAAGAACAAATAATCCAACTTAAAAATGGGCAAATGAAACTATAGACAGCCCTCAGACGAAATTCAAATGGCTAATAAATACAGAAAGGCATGTTCATCATCCTTACTCATAAAGGAACATGCAACTCAAAACTGCACAAAGACTACATCCGGCCCCAGCCAGATTGGCAATCATTAAGAAAAAGGCATGGCAGGGTCTCAAAATGCTAAAAAACAGCCTTACCTTATGACTCCACCATACCACTCTTGGGCATGTATCCAAAGGAGTGTAAATCACTATACAAGAGAGATACACGTTTATTGCAGCTCCCTTACAATAGCCAAAATGATGGATTCTCTGCTGAATTCTATCAGACCTTTAAAGAAGAACTGATACCAACCCTCCTTAAACTGTTCCACAAAATAGAAAGGGAAGAAAATTTGCCTAACACATCTTATGAAGTCAGTATTACACTTATCCCAAAACCAGGCAAAGACACCTCCAAAAAGGAGAACTATAGGCCAATCTCCTTAGTGAACATTGACGCAAAAATCCTCAACAAAATAATGGCAAACCAAATTCAACAACACATCAAAAAGAGTATTCACCATGACCAAGTAGGCTTCATCCCAGGAATGCAGGGGTAGTTAAAACATACGAAAATCAATAAACGTAATAAGCCACATTAACAGAAGCAAAGATAAAAACCACTTGATCATCTCAATAGATGCAGAAAAAGCCTTTGATAAGATCCAACACCATTTCATGCTCAAAGCTCTAAGAAAACGAGGACCAGAAGGGAAGTAACTCAACCATATAAAAGCGATATATGACAAACCTACAGCCAGCATTATACGTAACGGAGAAAAACTGAAACCATTCCCTCTAAAATCAGGAACCAGACAAGGATGCCCACTATCGCCACTCCTATTCAACATAGTACTGGAATTCCTAGCCAGAGCAATCAGGCAAGAAGAAGGAATAAAAGGAATACAAATTGGTAAAGAATCTGTCAAGATATCCCTATTTGCAGATGACATGATCCTATACCTTAAAGACCCAAAAAACTCTACTCAGAAGATTCTAGACATCATCAATAGCTATAGCAAGGTAGCAGGATATAAAATCAACATAGAAAACAAAAGATGTGAATGACCTCTACAAGGAAAACTATAAACTTCTGAAGAAAGAGATTGAGGAAGACTATAGAAAGTGGAGAGATCTCCCATGCTCATGGATTGGTAGAATCAACATAGTAAAAATGTCCATACTCCCAAAAGTAATCTACATGTTTAATGCAATTCCCATCAATATTCCAATGACATTCATTAAAGACATTGAAAAATCTACCATGAGATTTATATGGAAAAACAAGAGGCCACGAATAGCCAAGGCAATACTCAGTCAAAAGAACAATGCTGGAGGTATCACGATACCTGACTTCAAACTATATTACAAAGCAATAGCAATAAAAACAGCATGGTACTGGCACAAAAACAGACATGAAGACCAGTGGAACAGAATAGAGGACCCAGATATGAAGCCACACAACTATAACCAATTTGTCTTTGACAAAGGAGCTAAAAATACACGATGGAGAAATAGCTGCCTCTTCAACAAAAACTGCTGGGAAAACTCGTTAGCAGTCTGCAAAACACTGAAACTAGATCCATGTATATCACCCTATACCAAGATTAACTCAAAATGGATCAAGGATCTTCATATCAGACCACAAACTCTTAAGTTGATAAAGGAAAGAGTAGGAAATACTCTGGAGTTAGTAGGTATAGGTAAGACCTTTCTCAACGAAACCCCAGCAGCGCAGCAAATAAGAGATAGCATAGATAAATGGACCTCATAAAGCTAAAAAGCTTCTGTTCATCAAAAGAAATGGTCTCTAAACTGAAGAGAACACCCACAGAGTGGGAGAAAATATTTGCCAGTAACACATCAGACAATGGACTGATAACCAGAATATATAGGGAACTTAAAAAACTAAATTCTCCCAGAACTAATGAACCAATAAAGAAATGGGCAAGTGAACTAAACAGAACTTTCTCAGAAGAAGATATTCAAATGGCCAAAAAACACATGAAAAAATGCTCACCATCTCTAGCAATAAAGGAAATGCAAATTAAAACCACACTAAGATTCCACCCCACCCCTGTTAGAATAGCCATCATTAGCAACACCACCACCAACAGGTGTTGGCAAGGATGTGGGGAAAAAGGAACCCTCTTACACTGTTGGTGGGAATGTAAACTAGTACAACCACTCTGGAAAAAAATTTGGAGGCTACTTAAAAAGCTAGACATTGATCTACCATTTGATCCAGCAATACCACTCTTGGGGATATACCCAAAAGACTGTGACACAGGTTACTCCAGAGGCACCTGCACACCCATGTTTATTGCGGCACTATTCACAATAGCCAAGTTATGGAAACAGCCAAGATGCCCCACCACTGACGAATGGATTAAGAAAATGTGGTATCTATAAACAATGGAATTTTATGCAGCCATGAAGAAGAACAAAATGTTATCATTCGCTGGTAAATGGATGGAATTGGAGAACATCATTCTGAGTGAGGTTAGCCTGGCCCAAAAGACCAAAAATCATATGTTCTCCCTCATATGCGGACATTAGATCAAGGGCAAACACAACAAGGGGACTGGACCTTGAGCACATGATAAAAGCGAGAGCACGCAAGGGAGGGGTGAGGATAGGCAAGACACCTAAAAGATTAGCTAGCATTTGTTGCCCTTAACGCAGAGAAACTAAAGCAGATACCTTAAAAGCAACTGAGGCCAATAGGAAAAGGGGACCAGGGACTAGAGAAAAGGTGAGATCAAAAAGAATTAACCTAGAAGGTAACACACACGCACAGGAAATTAATGAGTCAACTCCCCGTATAGCTACCCTTATCTCAACCAGCAAAAAGCCTTGTTCCTTCCTATTATAGCTTATACTCTCTCTACAACAAAATTAGAAATAAGGGCAAAATAGTTTCTGCTGGGTATTGAGGAGCTAGGGCGGAGAGGAGGGGCATAGTGGGTGGTAAGGGAGGGGGTGGGGGCAGGGGGAGAAATGACCCAAGCCTTCTATGCAGATATGAATAATAAAATAATAATAATAAAAAAAGAAAACAATGCAACATGACCACTCCAAGGGTCAGCAGTTCCCCACCAATGGACACTAATGACAGTGAAGTGAATGATGTCCCAGAGAAAGAAATCAAAACAGTGATTACAAGAATGATAAACAAAATTAACGAGGACATGAATATGAACCTGGATGAAATTCCAAGACAACACATATAAACAGCTGGATGAAAAACAAGGAAGACAATGCAGGAAAAGAAAGAGGACTTCAGTAATAATATACACATCCTGACAAAAATCAAGCTGCAATCTGAAAATGAAAAGCTCAAAAATCAAAGGAAAACTTCATCATCAACTGGATCAAACTGAAGGCGGAACATCCAGCATATCACAGCTTGAAGACAGGATGCTGGAAGGAAGTAGAGAAAATAAGTCTGGTACTAATACTCAACAGTCCTTACAAGATTCATACAGAAGATTCCTTCCAACACAGACACAAGAAAAGTATTCTTATTTTAAAGCTTTAGGTAAAGAGGGGCTTGTTTATGGTTATGTCTGAGAGATTTTAACTAGAAATACAATACAGGAAATATTACTATCTTTTTTGGCCAACGTACCTGCTTACTTTGCTTCTATGACATTTTTCTCAATATATATGGACATTCTGCTCCTGGGGTTAAAAAAAAAAAGAAAAAAATACCAGGACTTCAAGCAAAGACAGACAAGATTAAAACATTCAGACAAAGAAAACAGTTGAAAGGTACAAGTGGGACAGGTAAAACCTCTGGGACACCACTGAAAGAAAGACCGATCTTACAAATTGTGGGCATAGAAGGAGGAGAAGAGGCACAAGGTACAAACTAAAGGTATAGAGCACATATTCACAAAGCACAAAGTAACAGCAGAAACTTCACAAATCTGGGGAACAAGACAGGTCGTCTGAGTATAGGAGGCTTTTAGGATTATAAACAGACAAGTGTTTAAAAAAAAAAAAAAGAAAAGAAAAACCACCCACAATTTCATACTACAATTAAGTCATTACTTATGTAGAAGGGAAAAATTTTGAAAGCAGCACGAGAGGCACCACATTACATATACAGGCAGACCCTTCAGAAAACAGCACATTTCTCAACAGAAATGTTAAAAGCCCAAAGGGAATGGGATGATGCATTACAAGCCCTGAAAGGGACTACCTGCTAAGCTGTCCTGCATAAGTGAAGGAGAAATGACAAAGAAAAGCTAAAAGAGCTCACGACCACTAAGGAAGATACTTAAAGGAACCCTACACACAGATGAAAAAGAAAAATGCAGCCAAAAAACACAAGGCAGAATAAAGCTCACTGTACAAGCAGATAAGCAAATGAGCAGGAGAAAAGAATCAAATGCTACAAAACAACGAAGTGGCAGAAATGACTACGTACCTTTCAAAAGTAACTCCAAACATTAATGGTTTCAGTATTCCAATCAAAAGTCACAGACTGGTGGGTTAGATTAAAACACAAGCCCCAACCAATTGTTGCCTACAAGAAAGGCACCGCAGTGGAAAACAAACACAGCCTCAAAAGTATGGAAAAAGATATTGCAAAGCACATGGAGAACAAAGGCAAGCTGATACAACAAACTTCAAACCCAAATTACCCAGAAGGTTCATAAACGTCACTTCACACTGACAAAGGAAATGATGCATTAAAAAGAAAACAACTTGTGAAGAATTTGTTTACAAAAAAGATGCACACTGAATGTCAGTGTACCTAATTTCAAAAAACAAATACTTCTGGACATAAAAACACAGGTAAAACACAACACAGTGACAGGGTGACTTCAATATCCACTCTCATTAATATGCATGTCATGCTGACTAAAAAAAAAAAGAAAAAATTAGAGATCAGAATTAAATGATGCCCTAGATCATATGGACAGAACAGACATCTAGAAATATTCCACACAGCAGCCACAGCATACATATTCTACTCAGCAGCCCATGGAAGTTTTTCCAAAATAGGTCATATTTTGGAACATAAACCAAGTCTTAACAAACACAAGAAAGCTAAAATAACATCCTGTATTTTACCAGACCACAATGCAATAAAACTACAAGTTAACAGCAAGAGAAGCTATAAAAAATATACAAACTCCTATACTTTTGAACGATCAGTCATCAAAGAAATCAAGTGAAAATGAAAACACAATTTACCAGAACTTTTGGGACACCACAGAGGCAACACTAAGATGAAACCTTATACCTCGGCGTGCCAACATTTAAAAAATTGGAGAGATCTCAAGTAAGGGACCTAACCACATATTCCAAGCTCTCAGAAAAACAAGAGCAAGAAAAACTCAAATCAGAACGTGGAAAGAAGTAATAAAATTAAGGCAGGAATTTAATGAAATGGAGATTTTTTAAATAATGCAGTCAATGCAGCAAAAGTTGAACTTTTCAGAAGATAAACTAGATAGACAAACCCGTAGCCAAACTAACCCAAAGAAGGAGAGAAATGGCCCAAATTAATAAAATTAGAAATGAAAAGGGGGACATCACAACAAATACCAACAAACTTCAGAGGATCATTAGGGAGCACACTGAAAACCTGCATTCCAGTGCACTGGAAGATATAGGAGGAATACATAAATTTTTAGAGCAATGTGACCTACCAAAATTGTACCAAGACAATATAAATCACCTTAACCAGCTCTACAGTGAACAATGAGATTGAAGTTTCTAACAAAGAAACCTAGGACTTGATGGATTTACTGCTGAGAATTATACCCAGACCATTAAAGAGGAACTAAGACCACTTCTCCTCAAGTTATTCCATAAAACAGAAAGGGAAGGAACATTACCACACTCATTCGTGAAGCCAGTGTCACCTTGATACCCACAGTGAATAAGGTCACAGCAACAACAAAGTAAGTCAGAGACCAACGTCCTTGCTGAACACAGATGCAAACCTTCTCAACAAAATACTTCCAAACGGAATACACTGTCATCAAGATGGCCTCAATCCCAGGGACGCAAGGATGGTTTTGACATACACAACTCAGTAAGAGTAATACAGCATGTAAACAGAATAAAGAACAAAAAAAAAATCATGGCACCTTAGGCTGGAGGAGTGGCTCAAGTGGTAGAGTGCCTGCCTCTCAAGCGTGAAGCCGAGTTCAAAGCCCGGTACCGAGAAAGAAAAAAAAAAAAAAAAGTCATCTTCAATAGGCACAGAAAAAAATCTTTGATAAAGCTCACCACGCCTCTATGATAAAAGTCCTCAACAAACCAGGAACAGAAGGAAAATACCTTAACACGATAAAGGGGTAACATCACACTAAATGGAAGAAAAGAAAAACAAACAAACAAACAACAACAAAAAGAAAGCATGTCCTCTCACGTTACAGGTAGGAGAGAAAGAAAGGTGCTCATTCTTCCCACTGTGGAAAGATAGTGCTTGAATTCTTAGCCAGAACAATATGGCAAGAGAAAGAAAGAGAAGGGATGAAAGTAGGAAAGATGTCTAATTATCCCTATGTGCAGATGGTATGATCCCAAATATAAGACCAAAAAGCTCTCAGTTTTTAATTAACACTTTCTGCCAAGTAGAAGGATACAAAATTCAATGCAAAAATGTCAGTAGCTTTTGCTTACACCAATAATAAATAGGCTGAGAAAACAAATCAGGAAAACAATCCCACTCACAAAAGCCTCAAAAAAATTAAATACGTAGCAATGACCCAACCTAGAAAGGGGAAAGAGCTCTACACAGAAAACTACAAAGCAGTGAGGCAAGAAATTAAAGAAGATACTAGAAAATAGAAAGAACACCCATGTTCATGGATGGGCAGACTTAATAGTGTGAAAAAGGCTACATGTCAAAATCAAGCTGCAGATTCAGTGTAATCCTTATTAAAATCACAATGTCATGCAGTATTCCCAGAAATAGAAATCAATCCTGCAATTCACATGGGAATGAAAGAGTCCAAACAGCCAACAGATCCTGAGCAAGAAGAGCGACGCTTGAGGTATCATAATACCTGACCTCAAAGTACATCACAGAGCCACAGTAACATTAACAGTATAGTACTGGCCCCAAAAGAGACACAGACCATTGGAACACACCAGAAGATCCACAAACAAGACCACACTGCCAGAGCCATCTGCTTTTCAACAAAGTTGCGCAACCCTTTGCGAAAACTGGAAAAAAAGACAGCCTCTTCAACAAATGGTGTTGGGAAAACAGCACATCTAAAAGTGAAACAAGACCCCTCTCTCACCCTGTACAAAAAACCAACTCAAAATGAATCAAAGACTGCAATGTAAGGCTCAAAAACCTGAAACTACAATAGGAAAACACAGGAGAAATGCCTGAGCATAGGGTCATAGGCAATCCCTTCTTTTTTTTTTTTTTTTTTCTTTTGGGTAGCACTGGGGTTTGAATTCAGGGCCCCATGCTTCCTAGCCAGGCACTCTTGCCTCTTGACCCACACCACCAGCCTGGCAACTACCTTCCACGTAAGACTCCAACTGCTCAGGAAATACAAACAAGTACAGACAAATGGGACGGGCATCACATTAAAATATTCTGTACATCCAAAGAAACCATCACTTCCTGGGAGCATGCTGATGATGGTGTCACTTGGAGCCTGGGCTACTGCATGCAGGGGTTGAAGGTCTGGTGAGAGGTTAATGGAATTTTTCGGTGGTCTGGGTTAAAGTTTGCGGGGGTTAAGGGCGGACTGGGTGGGTTGTGTGCCTTTCTGACCCAGATCAATCATTTGGCTTCAGGCAGCCTTACTAGACAGCAAGCCAAGTGAACCAGCTCAAACCCACGTGCCATTCCTTGGCAGGTTCCAGGTTTTTGCTTCTATTATGAATTTTTCTATTAGGAATTTTCATAATCCTCACTCCAACTAAAGACAATGGCCAAGAACAAACTAAGAGGGCAGAAGTCCTGGAATGTAGTTCACATAGCCAGCCAAAAAAAAACTTTAAGGCTAAAAACAAAACAAAACCAGCTACCATGAATCTTAAGAAGATAAAACATTGGGAATGATGAAAAAAGTTAACAGAATGAATAAAACTTTCGTAAACATACAGAAGGAATTTGCATACTTTTCAAAAGGCCTTTTACTTGAACCTGTGCAGAAAGAGCTGATTCCTTGATAATCCACCAGTTAATGTTGATAAAGCTACAAGATTAATGGCTCAGCTGTAGTATTTCTCCTGAGAGACCAATAAATTAAACGTTTTATATAAAAAAAAAAAGGAAAAGAAACAATCAGGGCTGCTGGGTGTGGCTCCAGCAGCGGACTGCCTGCCTAGCAGGCCGAGTTCAAACGCCAGTACCGAGAAGAAAAAAAAAAAAAAGGAGGGGGGAGGGTGGGTGGCACAGGTCCGCACAGTATCTCTAGTGTGTGCTGACTTCAATGCCTTCAGATAAATGCCCTGCAGTGGTGGAGCAGGATCATATGCTAGCTCTCTTTTTAGTTTTTTGACAAACCACCCCATGATTTCCAAAGTGGCTTCAATAATTTACACTCCCACCAAAATGTACTGGTATTACTTCCCTGGTCCCCATCCACAGCAGCATCTGTTTTTGTTTTCCATGAAGTGAGATAAAATCCCAATCATTTTGATTTGCATATCCTTTATGACCAAGGATGTTTAACATTCCTTCTTGTATTTACTGGCAATATGTACTTCTTCTTTTGAGAACTGCCTGTTCAATACACTTGCTCATTTATTAGTCGGGTTATTTCTTGTTCTCTGTTAATGTCTTGGTGTTCTTTCTATATTCTGGATTGCATACTATTCCCTTATCCAATTAATAGCTGGCAAAAAATTTTCTCCCATTCCTTTTTGGTTTCCCTTTTTTCCAGGACTAGGCTTTGAACTCAGGACTCAGGACCTTGCACTTGCTAGGCAAGCGCTCTAACACTTGAGCCACAACCCCAGCCCTTTTGCTCATTTACTATTTTTCAGGTAGGGTCTCACGCCTTCTGGCCCAGGTGGCCTGGACGGTGATCCTCCTGCTTACACACACCTCCCACATAGCTGAGGTGACAGGCGTGCTCCTCCTTCACACTCAAGACTATTTGTTGAGATGGCATCTCACTAACCTTTTGCCACAGCTGCTCTCGAACCACAATCCTCCAGATCTTCTTTGCCTGCCAAATAAATGGTATTACAGGCATGAGCCACCGCACCCAGACTTCTCTCGTTCTTTCAGGCTGTTTCTGTAACCTCTCCCCTTTCATAGTGTTTTGGTCAAAGCTCTGTGTTGGGGTTCGTTGCTTCTTTTCTAAGTCCAAAATTCAATTAATTCTGAATTTCATCTGCATTCTGTCCACTGCCTTACTGTTGCCTTCCCTAACTTTTCCTCACCACAGTCCTCTCCCTCAACCACAAACCTGATGATTCTGTTTCAGGTTCACGGAGACACAGAAAGTCCTTTTGTTTGTTCTGGTATTTCTTGATTTCCTCTGGTCACCAGCACTGTTTCACAGCAGTGCCAATGCAGCCCTTTCTAAATCGCCCACCTTTCCTTGTAGTCACATACCTTAGGCTTTACTTCAGATTCATGGAGATGCAAGACTATGGTGCACGTCTGTCATCGCCATCTTGGAACTTTTTAAATGAAGTAAAGCTTGACAAATTGAAATGTGTATCATAATCCATATTGGCCACTAAGAAAGTAAAGCCAAAATATAGTGTTTTTAAAAAACAACAACAGCAACAACAAAATTAAGATAGTACACACATAAATTATTACAAAGAAAAAAAAACAGGAAGGAACAAAACAGATGAGACATTCGGAAAGCAAATCACAGAATGGTAAGTAGAAATCCAACCACATCAACACCACCGATGATGTGACTGGATTAAACAACGCAAAGCAAAGGCAGACTCAATTTTTAGGAAAAGAAGATACAACTATATGATAGCCATAGAGTCAAACTTTAAATTCAAAAGTCCAAACTGGACAAAATAAAAGGATAAAAAGATAAATAATGCTAATGTGAAACATAACAGAACATAATAGAACTTGAGTGAGTAGTCACACTTTATTTTATCTAAGAAAAGACATAAAAAAAGTGATTGTTTTTTTTCATAATGATCAGGAAAATATAACAATTAAGAACGCACATGCACTGAACAAGGCCCCAAAACATATGAAGCAAAACTCAGAGAATGGAAGGGGCATAGCCACTTCGACAATAATTGTTGAGTACTTATCTGATCAACTATCAGTGACTGACAGAACACGTACAGAGAAAATTAGGAAATACAGTGGGAGTAATCCAAGATGGCTGAACAGACAACCAGCACTCACCTCTTCCATCACACACACAAAACCAAACAGTCAAGGGGTACAAATGACTACACCCCTTGAGGTGAATGATCATGGCATAACTCTAGAAATCAGCAAGGGAGAGACTGGCACCTTTAAAATGGAGAGTCCTGGAACAGTTTAACAAGAGAAACAAAATACCTCATCATCTACCACCTCGATTCCACAGCCTAGGGAGAAAGGAGTCTCCCCTCTGTCGGAGAAAGTGAGTGGATGAGTGTCCCAGTAAACTCTCATCAGTGTGGATGTTCGCAGTCTCACCTACCGGAAAATTCAAATACCTCACAGGCATCAACCCACTGACATAAGTAATCTGAAGTCTACACCTCATCCTTGCCTTGAAAAGAATTTTCACGTAATTTCCCGTGAAGCCCCAGGGTGCTACACCCAGGAACCATTTTAAGAAGGAGACTACTGTCCAAATTTGGTTTGCTCCAGTAGTTTAAAAGAAAAATCCCTGCATATCCCCAGTCTCTTGTACTCCACAGACATTCCAATGCATTTGTCTGGGGGGAGGCTGCCTCACAAACCCTAGCAGCACAACAGTAATTTTAACTCCCTGGGTGTCCTGCAGTGTAGGGCACAGACATTACAACGTGGAGGGAAAAGGAGGGCACTACCTTTGAGAACCAGAAAAAACAGTGGGCTTGCCCTCTGAGACCAAGAGAATGGCCAGCTACGTGTGGATTTCTGCTGATGCTACAACTGAAGGCAGATGTAGCATCAAGACGTAGCATCAAGGAGACTGAAGGTCTCCTTGCCCCTCCCCCTGCACCACCCTCAGGTGCCAGTTCCTGACAGGACATGGTTCCCATCACTACCAACACACTTGAGCTTGTGGAGGCAGACCTGAGACCCTCTTATTGCTCTGGCTGTAGACCCACTGCTGAGTGCACAGAGCTAGAGGGGCTGAGTTCACCTATGCCTGATTCTGTTTGAGGTCCTGCTCCCAGGTGGCCACTACCATGGTAGCAGCAGAGATTTCCTGCCACACGGGTCTCCATGCCCTATCTGGGGACCAACCCTAATGATTTGGTCATAGGAGAATCCCTGAGACTGCTATTAACCATAGTAGTGTTGCCAGTGCCACAGGCACCTGCTAATTGAAGAGCTAGCCTCAAATGTGCCTGGGGAAATTAAGGTAACATGATAGGGCTAAAACACACCCACTGTAACAGCAGCCACACAGGGTGCACCCAGACACCCATACCAACTGCTGTCTGCACCACATCTACCAGAACTGCTAGAATATCTCCTCTCCTGGATGTCGCACAGGAACAGTGGGTCTTTGAAGCTGCAGTATGTATTTGCTATGCCAAATTTCACTAATCAGGGACCAGTAAGAATCAAAGCCAACACTGCATAACAAATCAAAATCCCAAGTCATGTTTTCAGGAGAAAACCCACTCAATAGGAAGGTCAACTGGTAAAAGTAAGAAATACGGCTTATGCACCAGATGGACAAATCTCAACACAGGAATGCAAGAAATATGTAAAAATGAGATTATCAAAGTAACTCTCCAGCAACAAATATCAAGGAAACTAAGAACAAGATCCAAAGACTGTAACAAAGAATGAAACAGGAATCTTGGAAATCCATACTCCAATAAGTCAAACAGAAAAACTGCCAACAAGGAAAGAAAAAAGAGTAAAAAGAAAAGTAAGAAAAAAAGAAAGAGAGAGAGAGAGAGAAAAGAAAATGCTATCCTGCAATAAACAATCAAACAGCAAGATGAACAAGAGATGTCAAACAAGAATAAAAACTATTCAAATCAACTAGAAGACAATGAACAAAATGACAGCTGTAAGTCGTACCAAAAACTGTCTATGGATAAAATGCCCAAAAAGCAATTCAAAGGGGTGGCTGTGAGGGCATTCAGGCTGTGACATCTGTCACTGCACTGATCGCTAATCTGGCTGGCTAGGCAGGTGTTCCTTTCCTTCCTCAGTGCTCCATGCGTGCCTCTCCTGAAGCTACACACTTGGTCAAAGGGTCTGGCCTTCCCCAGTAGAGGAGACCCATTCTTCAGGCAAAGATACACGAGTAGCTGCACTCCACTGCTACAATCTAGAAACAAGCTCTCAAGAATTCAAATGGAAGCGAGGCACCAGTGGCTCACACCTGTAATCCCAGCTACTTGGGAGGCTGAGATCAGGAGGATCCAGGTTCAAAGCCAGCCTGGGAAAATAATCCTCGAGACACCATCTCCAGGACTCTGGCATAGACCACTAGCTTCTGAACTGCTGTGCTCCCAAGCCAAACAGCTGCAGAACAATAAAAAATAAAATATACCAAAACTGTTGTAGCTTTAGTATCAGTTTAAAAAACAAAAAACAAAACGAGAAAACTCTGCACAGTCAAGCAAACAATGATAGCCAGAATGAAGAGACAGCCAACAAACAGCAGATCTTTCCCACTTACTCATCTGACACAGGACTGAGAAGGAATAACGCAATTAATAAGCTAGCAAATGAACTGAATAGACAGTTCTCAAAAGAAGTACAAGTAGCGGGAGGGAGGGAAGAGAGGGGAAAAGGAGGGAAGAGAGGGGAAGGCAGGGAGGGAGGGAGGCTGGAACTTTCAATGCACTTAGCCATAAAGGAAATGCAATCAAAAAATCACACTAAACTTTCATCTCACCTCACTATGAAAATCAGAACGGAGGTCCCTGAAAAAACTAAACTAACTCACTGTGTCAATTGTTTCCTTTGCTGTGCAGAAGCTTTGAAGTTTGTTGTAAGCTCATTTGTCAATTTTTGCTTTTGTTTCCTGTGTTTTGGGTTGTTTTGTTTTTGTTTTCTTTTCCAAAATATCACTGCCTATTCCAAGGTCCTGAAGTTATCCCCCTATGTCTTCTTCAAGTAGCTATAGAGTTCCAGGTATTACATTGAGGTCTTTCATCCGTTTAAGTTCTTTTTTTTTTTTGAGAAGATGCAGCGTACCTGTCAAATTTCAATCTGACGCATGCTGACATCCAGTTTTGCCAGCACAATTCATTGAAGAATCTCTCATCTCACCCTGTATGTTTCTGCTGTATTTATGGAGACATCTGTTGGTTGCTGGTGCAAGACTTTATCTATGTGATCCCTCTCTTCTCTTCGCTTGGTTTGTGAGGCCACTTTAATTCTAGTATCCCTGTGTTTAGCCTCCCATGTCTCTACTGGTAGATCACCTGCCTAGCCAGCATGAGTGTAAACCTTCACTCCACTGTGGCTTGGCTCACCCCTGTGATTCTAGCTACTTGGAAGGCCAAGATCAGGACAATCATGGTTACAGGTCAGTCAGCTGGGGCAAAAAGTTCTCCAAAACTAACCGTAGCAAAATGGACTGAAGAGTGGTTCGAGCAGTAGAGAAACTGCTTTGCAAGCGTGCGAAGAACTGAGTTCAAACCCCAGGCCTACCAAAAAAATAAAAAACAAACTCCACTACTGCCAAAAAAACAGAATAAAATTATACTGTGTACAGGTAAACGGATGGAACTACCAATCATCGTGCCAAGCAAAACAACCCAGACAGGTATCACATTTTTTCTCATATGCGTAAATAGACCTAAAATAAAAAGAACAAAAACAAGGACATGAACAAAGAAGGGGGAATGTTAGGTGGTATGGGGAACAATGTGAAGGGGAAGAGAAAAGGGTGAAGAAGGAGATAAATTATAATTGAAGTGAGAGGCTAAGAAAGCAAGATGGAATGAATTTGATCAAAGCACATTATATGCCTATAGAGAAATATCACAATGAAACTCTTTTGTACAACACACACACACACACACGCACACACATGCACATATGATCTCTTCAAATAAATAAAGAAAACCCCAAACACAAAAGGATCCACCAGGAAAAACTGGGCAGCATTCCGAAGCTGCTATTCATAAACTGAGGTCACTGTGTCAATGAATGTTACTGGAGAATCAGAGCATGCTCAACATTCTTTTTTTTTTTTTTCCTCGGGGGTCGGCGGGGAAGCACTGGAAATGGAAGTCAGGGCCTCGCATGTGCTACCGCATCCTCAGTGGATGGATGGGCGATCTACCACTTGAGCCATGTCCCCAACCCTCTGTGTTAGTTACTTTTGCAATAGGCTATCACTTTCATGCCTGGGTTGACATGGACTGCCATCCTCCCATTTGTGCTCTCCCAAGTAGCTAGGATGACAGGTACGTACCACTGCACCCAGCCACTGGTTGAGATGGGGTGTTCTGAGCCTCTTATACTGGCTGTCCTCAAACCGGAATTCTCTGGCTCTCCGCCTCCCAAGTAGGTAGGATTACAGGCTTCAGCCACCATGCCCACCGCATCAACATTGCTGAAGGAAGCCCCTCAAGAGTCTGGTAACTGCAACCATCCCCTGCACTGCCTGTCCCACAACACTTCTTTAAACACTGAGTAAATAATCATACTGGGGTCAACCACAGTGACGGGGAAGAGAGATAGGTAGGTTACGTGGGAAGATTAGCAGGTCTCTGAGAGGAGGAGGGAAGGGGAAAGAGGGAATTCAAGCTCTCACAAAAGAGATCAAACAATAACAAGATGCCCTTCAATGGGCTGCTGACGGATACAGTCTTGTTACTTATTAAGAGGCTGAATTTTCCAAAGTCCCAGGCCTGTCTGGGGCACATGAAAGAACAGGCTAGGTCACCCTCTCTGGACTTATTTTTGCTATTCTTCAATTCAATTGATTAATTTTCTATGCCAAGAAAACATATTGTATATGAAGGACAACTTGTACTAAGTAAGAAACACAAATCATTTCACATTCCTGCTAAGTCAAAGGCAAGTAGCAAGACTTAATCAAAAAGCAGTTTAATCACAGAAGCATCCAACAACCATGCAGAACCTACAGCCCTCCCTCCCCAAACTCTAATCTAGTCAAAGAGGCTGGGTGAGACATCATAAAGTGCACATGTAACATACAGGGCACAGACCACCTTGTCAAGGAGACAGGCTAATGCATTACAAGGTTTTGTTTACCTCGGTTTAGCATGCCTCAAGAAAAACACACTCCCAAACCACTGTTAAAAAAAGAAAAAAAAAAAAAAAGAAAGACTCAATGACTAACTCACATTGAGTGTGTTGGCTCTGTTTTTCACATGTGGCTATCAGACAGCCCTCCGATAAAAAGTCTGCGGGCAGAAAGTGTTCTCAGTACCTAGGAGAATTCGACATTCAGGTTTCACCTCATCAGCACCTACACTGGCATTGACAGTGGTCTGCATGTGCAAAGCCTGGACTGTGATACAGTTTGGCTAAATGAATTGAGTACCCTTTAAACCTCTGCACCTCCTCCACCAAATGAGAGAAAAGTCCTTTCTCCTACACGAGACACACAGAGTGAAAGGGACAGCTACATGATGAGATTGGAAAGTGAGTGTCCAATTCAACAAACGGGATGATACCCAGCAACACTTATCAATTAAACAACCTCTGCTAATGGTAGGCGAAGCACCGTTGGGGTAAAAGAAACTCCCACAAACGCTGTGTAAAAGTATCACTTAAATGTACTCTTCAAGCCAGGCACCAGTGTCTCATGAGCTACTTTGGAGGCTGAGATTAGAAGGGTTGTGATTTGAGGCCAGTTTCAGTGGGGGGGGGGGAACACACAAATAGTTCACTAGACCCCCCCCTCCCCCATCTCCAAGATAACTAGAGCAAAATGGACTGGAGGTGTGGCTCCAAAAAAATTACACTCCAGGGCTGGAGCCTTGCTCAAGTTATCACAGAGCACCTATCAAGCACGAGGTCGCCACGCTCTAACCCCACTTCGGTTACAAAAACAAACAAGCAAAAATAAGTCTGTCCTCCATCGGCAGTCTAACGGGTAAGAAGAAAGCAGGGAATTTCTGGACTCACAACAAGGCCCAAGGGGAACTGAGGGCATGGAAACTGATTTTTGCCTTTTGTAGCAAGACTATGTCCTTTCAATCTCTGTCAGCCTCTCAAAGACAGAGCAATAGAAATCAAAACCCAGGGTTCAGTTGCAAGACAAGGGAGAGGCAGAGCCACAGTTAGCTGGAGCCCAAAGCACTTTACCTTCCCAAAGCATGAACCCAAAAGAACCCTATCTTCCAATAACTTGTCACTTGGTATTCATACTGCCTGGCCAGCCCAGGGAATCTCAAAGTCTCAACCACTGTCGTCTCAGGTTGACTGAGAACCCAGGGGCCAGAAAGATGCAAAGGCGCATCTCCTAGGCAAGGCAGAAGAATCCACTTCACAGATGGAAGGAGATAAACAATGACTATATGGTGATGAGTACCATTCACAGAAAGCACAGGGTGAGTGCAAGAAAGTTAAAGACCTTTCCCATGCACTGCATGCTGTGAAGAGCTGTTTCTGAAACCCAGAAAAACAATCATCACTTTGAATTTCAACTGAACGAAGAGGAGGAAGGCCTGATTTATCAGTTCTCTCCAACTCGCACTAGAAATTTTTCTTCATTTCAGCAATCCTACATGTTTGGTTGAAAGTCTTTGACGGGTTAACAGAGCAGCTGTGAATAACTCCATGACTAAACTGTTATAAACTGCTACTCATGGCAATATGAGAAAGATTCCTTTCCTACGTGACTGGTTCTGATTCTTCATTCGGCACATGATCGTTTCTATTGCATTTCATAATTCAGCAAAAAAGAGAGAGAGAGAGAGACCTTTCCTATATCTGAAGATTAGAAAAATATACTGAAAATACAAGAAAAAAAGCAAAAACACATGACTGTAAATGACGACTGTTTGGGATAGGGGACCAGTGGGAATGGGGAAGACAAAGGACAGGGTGATGGGAGGTGGTTATGACTGAATGACTGAAGCACTTGACTTGCATGTATGAAAGCAGAAGGAGGAAAGTCACTGAAAACTGTGGGGGGAGAAAAGAGGGGGATAAGAAAGCGTAAGAGAAGGGTGAGTGTGGTCACAGCATATTACATGCATGTATGGACATATCACAACAAAACCCCTTTGTACAACTAGTACGCACAAATAAATATTGAGCAAAGGACTTCAATACCCATTTCTCCAGAAATGATATGACATTCAAGATATCAACACCACTAACCATCACAGAACTTCTAATCAAAACCACAATGAGATGTGACCCCACACCCGTCAGGATGGCCACTGTCGACAAGAGAGTAAAACGGCAAAGTGTCCACAAGGATGAGCAGGCACTGGAACGTCTTGTGCACCCCTGGCAGGAATGTGAACTGCTACAGCCACCATGGAAGGTGACTCTGACAGTTAAAACCAGAATTACTGTAGGATCCACCAACCTGCGCTTCTGACAGGGAGCCCCAAAGAAGCCAAAGCAGGCTGTCCTTCTAGCTGCGTTAAGTCACAATAAGCCAGAGGGGGAAGCAACCCAAATGTCCACCATTAGACAAACAAACGGATAAAGAAAATGTGACATATGCGCACCATGGAGTACTATTCAGGGATGGGCTATTTCCTTCCTATGAAAGGGAAGGACATGCACGCATGACACAACATGGAGGAACCCCGAGGATGTCTGCAAAGTGAAATGAGCCAGTCACCATGGAAACAAACACTGTTCACAAGACTTTGATGTGCCTAAAAGACACAAATTCACAGAAACAACTGGATCATGGCTATCAGAGGCTGCAGAGAGAAGAAACGGGGAGCCGTTGTTAATGGGCACAGTTTCAGTTTTACATGTGCTTCTGGAGATTGATCCCACAATAACACAACTATAATTTAACTGCCCTTACCAGTACCCTTAAACAAGGAGTTAAGATTGTACGTTTATGTTATGTGTCTTTTTCCACAACTGAAGAAGTTATTTCTCAACTGTTAAAATGAACAAAGAGCTCCCAGAAGAACTTCCAGAGATTTTTTTTTTTTTTTCTGTATCTCCCAGGTTGTTCTAAAGAAACTATTAAGAATAACGGAAATAAGTAAACACCAAGACTTTCAGTGTGAGAAAAAGAGATGGATGCTTAAAATACACAAAGTTAAGTGGAAGAAAAAATAAACCGATTTTGTAATGTTAAACTTCCATTGGAAACTCCTTTTAATAACTAACTGAAAAATAAAATTTCATTTAACTGTAAATAGGAAGTGTAATTTGACTTAAAGAAAAATTATTCTTGCCAGCCATGGCGGTGAATGTCTATACTCCCACCTACTCGGGAGACTGAAGCCAATGGGGATCACCACTTCTAAGCCAGCATGAGCAAGGGCTACACAGCAAGACCATGTCTCAAAAATAAGTAAGTATTAAATAAATAAATAGGCTGAGGATGTGGCTCAGTGTCAGAATGCTTGAGGCCCTGGTTTCCAGTCCAACACACACACATACGTACATTACATACGCAAAAGCTGAGAGAAGGGCTCATAGTATGTGTAAATAACCCCAGCCCACACGCTACCCCACACCTCACCCCACCCCCTGCCCCCGCAACACCCCCACGCCCACTTCAACATTTTTCAACTCACAGCCAGTACTGGATCACTCTTGAAACAAATGCCCAACACCAAATCATCTGAACCTGCAATACCCCAAGGTAAGCCTCCCTGAAAAGTGACCAAGTGTGTAACTCACTGCTAGATCTCACTTAAGTCTCTTCCAATCCATGCTTTCCTTTTTCTTTTTCTCCAAGTGTGACTCGAGTCTTCTCCTTGAAAAGAATACTTTCTGTGCATTGCCACTGAGAGGCCCTTTCGTGGTCATGCTGAAATCAACCAACAGGCTTAGACATCATAGCCACGACCCACCCAGTTTTAATATCCCTTCTCTCAACATTTTGCTTAGTGGGGAGGGTTTTAAACTCTGACGCCCCTGTAAATGAGCAGCTTAAAATTTCCAGGAACAGTGACTACCAGGAGCACAGGCAGCACAGGTGCAAAGTTCCAGTGGTGAAATGACAATCACCAATCCCAGCCTGGGGAGTCCGGGATAAGACAACCAGCTTGGGCTCTTTAAAACAAAAACTTTGAGGAAGTCTTAGGTTGCAGACATCTGAAAGGACAGTACAACAACCTGTCACGTGTGAGGAGGACTCTGGGCAAAATATGTTACTTGCTCAGCACCTCTGGTATGAGCAAACACTGGACAAGAAGCATCACAGGAGAGTATGGGGTGTGCAGGATGAGAAGGGAAATCTACAGAGCGATCTTTTCTTCTTTAGTTTAAGGTCACTTGGACACCATTAGACCATCACCCCAAGGAATACACCTGAAACTTACACTCAAAATGTGAAGTTTCCCTCTCAGGACAAACTGTAGGTAGGCACACTGTAGGTAGGCACACTGTAGGCAACTGAACAACAGCTACAGCTCTTACACACAAAAGAGAGTGGGCTGACCGATGCTCCCCAAAGGACGACTTCACCACTACTTAGCACCCAAGAGCCCGCTGCAAACCCAAGAGACCATCTGGCAACCTTCTGCCTCTCCAGAGGGAGCCGAATGTGTCTAAGGTCTCTCTAAGACGAAGGTACGGACAGAACAGAAATGAGCAACAGCAAGAAAGAAAGAGGGAAGGAGGAGCCAGAACAAGGAACAGAAAACTTCCCTAAATCAATCTACACTGTTGTTCACCTTGATTCAAGGCTCTGGATAACTGATGGTATGATCATCATCAATCATGAGGAGTGGGATTCTCTTGAGCCCATGGTAATCCTCCTCACTTTGCACATTTGTAACAAGTAGATGACCTACTTGTGATGCGAAAGGGAAACCACACAAAATGACCAGCCAACCACCACTTATCACTTTCAGCTGTCTGTCCTCCCCAACACATACACACACACACACACACACACACACACACACACAAACACACACATGAGCTGAAAATATGACATACTGGACATTCAGGAAGCTTGGTGGAGAGGGAAATCTTTGTGTCACAATCTGCTGGAGGAGTACTACTCAGATGAATTAGCCTCTGGTCCCTTTTCACAGGTTAAAAGCTCATCTCATGGTATCTCTAAGTGACAGCCACAGGTCACCTGCTCTATCATTTGCTTTATGGTAACACTGTTTCTGACCAACAGATCTCATCTTGGAACTCACAGAAGGCTGCTGCACAGAGCCCCAGCATCAATCTGAACTCCACCCTTGCTTAAAACGCAATACTTTTACCAACAGGATGGGTGAAACAGCTGCCAACAGCCACCTAGACACTTGATTGTTCAAGCTCCTGTCCTTCCACTTGCTTTTGGGCGGCATACCCGGGTATCTATTTCCTATTTCGTCTTGTTAACTTGTCAACACTGCTGCCACTCAATAGCATGCACTACAACCACCCATCCATCACCCTGACATGACAGGAAACCACATGCATGCGCATGCGCACGCCTGAAAAACTGGAAGGCTGGAACCAAAATCCCACCCCACACGCAAACCCCCCAACCCCATCTCCACCTCCCAAGTAGATGGGAACTACAGGTGTGAGCCACCACAACCCACCCCAGAAAGCATGTTTTAGGACCTTCTAATGGCACACTCCACAATCTCAAACAAATGAAACCCATCTGTGCTGAACAACAGGCTCCTCAACAACTGTCACTGCTTAGTAGGTTCACTCTTCAATCTGCTTAAGAAATTTATTAAGTTACCATGAGATGCACGCTCTTAAAACTGAGCACAAACTCAGACAAGATTTTGGGTAAATGTGAAAACGGACAGAGCAGGAGGGGGATGGGGAGGGCACCAGTGACAGTAACCCTGCTGAAGTCCTCAGACTCCAGGAGCCAGTTTTTTTGGTCAGCTCTCAGGAGCTGACCAACGTTGGCCACCTTGCTTCGTACACTGCTTCTGATCTGCACAGAAGGTTGGGAAAGTGGGATAAGTTCGGCAAAGTGGCCCCCTCTGGTATGAGAGCGCCCCAAGTGCAAATACTGGGCCCTCAGGTTTGGAGGTATAGATAGGGGACTCTTACCCCCAACAAGTTTGATGAGAGGACAGAATGAGATAAATGAATGTAAAGGACTGGGCAGAGCACTGAATGCCAGCTAATATTACCTCCACTGCCACAGATCCAACACTGCTGTTAAGTTTGGGGGTAATAAGGCCCAACTATCAGGAAGGCGGCAATGACTACTCCCCATTGCACACACACAGAATCTGAGCCTCACTAACCCAATCAGTCAAGATAAATTTGGGATTCACCAACCTAGCGTATCTGTACTCACTTTTTTTTTTTTTTTGCAGTACTGGGCTTTGACCCTAGAGCCTACGCCTTGAGCCACTCCACCGGCCCTCTTCTGTGATGGGTTTTTTCGAGATAGGGCCTGGAAGAACTATTTGCTCGGCTTGGCTTCGAACCACGATCCTCCTGATCTCTGCCTCCTGAGTAGCTAGGATTACAGGCGTGAGCCACCAGCACCTGGCTCTGTGCCCACTTGAACCATGTGAAGGCCTGGCTAAGAGGTAGTTAATCTGATGAGAGAGCACTGCCTTGCACTCAAGCTCCATGCTTGTCTCCACCCATCCTCATAATCTCTTCTGTGAGTGTTCAGTTTGTTTGCCACCACTAGTTTACATCTACCACCATTAAAAATACAAAACCGAGATAATTTCCAACTCTTGCTGGTCACCAAAACTGAGCATAGCACCAAACACTGCCTCACTCCCCCTTCAGGTCTGCCTACAGCACCAACCAACTTTCCAAAAACCCTCGTCACCCTTGAAGGAGATGGAACCCAAAATAAGGAGAGATACCCAATGAGGTAGAAAAGTGTGAGATAACACAATCGAATTATGTTCTGACACAGTCAACAACAGAAAGCCATCAATCTTAATTTGCCTATCAGATGTATTTGTTGGCCAGAGACCTATTTTGGCATCAATGTACCTTGCAAGCAGATTGAAAAATTTTGGAGTGGCAGCACACACATGTAATCCCAGTGTCTGTGAGCCTAAGGCAGAAAGATCCCAAGTTTGAAGCCAGCCTGGACTATAATAGAAGGGAGATCTAGTGTGTCAAAGGAAAAAAAAAATAAAAACAAACAAAGAGAAAACAAAAACAAAGCAAAGCAAGAAAAACTCTGCAAAGATCATGTAGTAATCCCTGAGATAAAACGATAGCTCTTGCCACCTCATTAATTTTTATGCATTACAAGTGCTCACTCTAATGAGCTACTGGTTCCTGAGCTTCTCAAACTGGAACTACTTTATAAACTGGGGGACTGACTTACTCCTTGGGGGCTGTTTCATTTTTCCTTTTGGTCTCCTAGTAGCTATTCCACAGTTAGTATGGTGAAAGGATCTCCTTTACTCCCTTTTTCCCTCTCCCCTCACACCCCCTCACCGCCACCCCCCCGCCCCCCCACCCACAGCACATTCTTCAAGTAATGTGATGACAGCACTTCTTCCATGTCTGGAAAGGAGTTTCAGCTTTCTGTTTCTGTTAGTGTTATAAAAACACTAATGTTTTCCCATTGTAGTGTTATAAAAAACAGCACTCTTTAGTGCTAATGTTGTAGCTCAATGGGAGAGCGCTTGCCTAGCATGGGCAATGCCTGAGTTTTCTTCCCCAGCACTGCGGACAAAAAAGGCACTGTTTGCAAGATGGGGGGAGACAAACACAGTCCACTTTAACTTAGAATTCCACAGGAGCTACGATCCATGTTACTGGGTCCTTCCAACTTTAAATTTCTTATGGACAGAGCATCTTCCTAAGGAAAAATTTAATCAGTAATGCCTGCAACAACTCTCTCAGTAGACTGTGCTATTCTTGTCATTAAGAAGAAAACAAGAGGGCTGGGGGAGTAGCTCACATAACAGACCACCTGCCTAACAAGCATTGAGACCTTGAGTTCAAACCCCAGTACCACCAAAAAAAAAAAAATCTAACTCGCTCTCCTAATCTGACTTGTTAGATTTCTCTGCATTTCCTCAGTGCAAATGTGAAAAACTGCCAACATTACATTTCTTAACTGCATTTTGCACACTCAAACTCTGTGCAGTGAAGAGGTTAGATTCTAAGCAGAGGAGCAAAAGCCATGCACATTTTTTTGTTTTGTTTTGATGGCACTGGGGTTTGACCACAGTTCAGGGTCTCATGCTTGCTAGACAGGCACTCTTAACTGCCTGAGCTGCTCCGCCATCCCCCATGCATGTTCTGAAACTTAAAAAAAAAAAAAAAAAAAAAAAACAACAAAGCAGCTGGACACAGGTGACTCACACCTGTAATCCTAGCTATTCCAGAAGCAGAGATCAGGAGAATCGAGGTTCAAAGCCAGTCCCGGCAAATAGTTCCACAAGACCCTATCTCGAAAACCCTTTCACAAAAATAGGGCTGGTGGAGTAGCTCAGGTGAAGGCCCCAAGTTCAAGCCTTGATACTAAAAAAAAAAAAAAAAAAAAGCTCGCTCCCAGCCACTATGCTGATTGAACTCTTAAAAGAAAAGCCAGCCGGGTGCCAGTGGCTCATGCCAGCACTCTTGCCTATAATCCTAGCTACTCAGGAGGCAGAGATCAGGAGGACAGTGGTTCAAAGCCAGCCCAGGCAAACAGTTCCGGCAAATAGTTCCACGAGACCCTATCTCGAAAAACCATTCACAAAAATAGGGTATCTATTTCCTATTTCGTCTTGTTAACTTGTCAACACTGCTGCCACTCAATAGCATGCACTACAACCACCCATCCATCACCCTGACATGACAGGAAACCACATGCGTGCGCATGCACACGCCTGAAAAACTGGCAGGCTGGAACCAAAATCCCACCCCACACGCAAACCCCCCCAACCCCATCTCCACCTCCCAAGTAGATGGGAACTACAGGTGTGAGCCACCACAACCCACCCCAGAAAGCATGTTTTAGGACCTTCTAATGGCACACTCCACAATCTCAAACAAATGAAACCCATCTGTGCTGAACAACAGGCTCCCCAACAACTGTCACTGCTTAGTAGGTTCACTCTTCAATCTGCTTAAGAAATTTTTAAAGTTACCATAAGCTGCACGCTCTTAAAACTGAGCACAAACTCAGACAAGATTTTGGGTAAATGTGAAAACGGACAGAGCAGGAGGGGGATGGGGAGGGTGCCAGTGACAGTAACCCTGCTGAAGTCCTCAGACTCCAGGAGCCAGTTTTTTTGGTCAGCTCTCAGGAGCTGACCAACGTTGGCCACCTTGCTTCGTACACTGCTTCTGATCTGCACAGAAGGTTGGGAAAGTGGGATAAGTTCGGCAAAGTGGCCCCCTCTGGTATGAGAGCGCCCCAAGTGCAAATACTGGGCCCTCAGGTTTGGAGGTATAGATAGGGGACTCTTACCCCCAACAAGTTTGATGAGAGGACAGAACGAGATAAATGAATGTAAAGGACTGGGCAGAGCACTGAATGCCAGCTAATATTACCTCCACTGCCACAGATCCAACGCTGCTGTTAAGTTTGGGGGTAATAAGGCCCAACTATCAGGAAGGCGGCAATGACTACTCCCCATTGCACACACACAGAATCTGAGCCTCACTAACCCAATCAGTCAAGATAAATTTGGGATTCACCAACCTAGCGTATCTGTACTCACTTTTTTTTTTTTTTTTTGCAGTACTGGGCTTTGACCCTAGAGCCTACGCCTTGAGCCACTCCACCGGCCCTCTTCTGTGATGGGTTTTTTCGAGATAGGGCCTGGAAGAACTATTTGCTCGGCTTGGCTTCGAACCACGATCCTCCTGATCTCTGCCTCCTGAGTAGCTAGGATTACAGGCGTGAGCCACCAGCACCTGGCTCTGTGCCCACTTGAACCATGTGAAGGCCTGGCTAAGAGGTAGTTAATCTGATGAGAGAGCACTGCCTTGCACTCAAGCTCCATGCTTGTCCCCACCCATCCTCATAATCTCTTCTGTGAGTGTTCAGTTTGTTTGCCACCACTAGTTTACATCTACCACCATTAAAAATACAAAACCGAGATAATTTCCAACTCTTGCTGGTCACCAAAACTGAGCATAGCACCAAACACTGCCTCACTCCCCCTTCAGGTCTGCCTACAGCACCAACCAACTTTCCAAAAACCCTCGTCACCCTTGAAGGAGATGGAACCCAAAATAAGGAGAGATACCCAATGAGGTAGAAAAGTGTGAGATAACACAATCGAATTATGTTCTGACACAGTCAACAACAGAAAGCCATCAATCTTAATTTGCCTATCAGATGTATTTGTTGGCCAGAGACCTATTTTGGCATCAATGCACCTTGCAAGCAGATTGAAAAATTTTGGAGTGGCAGCACACACATGTAATCCCAGTGTCTGTGAGCCTAAGGCAGAAAGATCCCAAGTTTGAAGCCAGCCTGGACTATAATAGAAGGGAGATCTAGTGTGTCAAAGGAAAAAAAAAAAAAAAAGCAAACAAAGAGAAAACAAAAACAAAGCAAAGCAAGAAAAACTCTGCAAAGATCATGTAGTAATCCCTGAGATAAAACGATAGCTCTTGCCACCTCATTAATTTTTATGCATTACAAGTGCTCACTCTAATGAGCTACTGGTTCCTGAGCTTCTCAAACTGGAACTACTTTATAAACAGGGGGACTGACTTACTCCTTGGGGGCTGTTTCATTTTTCCTTTTGGTCTCCTAGTAGCTATTCCACAGTTAGTATGGTGAAAGGATCTCCTTTACTCCCTTTTTCCCTCTCCCCTCACACCCCCTCACCGCCACCCCCCCACCCCCCCACCCACAGCACATTCTTCAAGTAATGTGATGACAGCACTTCTTCCATGTCTGGAAAGGAGTTTCAGCTTTCTGTTTCTGTTAGTGTTATAAAAACACTAATGTTTTCCCATTGTAGTGTTATAAAAAACAGCACTCTTTAGTGCTAATGTTGTAGCTCAATGGGAGAGCGCTTGCCTAGCATGGGCAATGCCTGAGTTTTCTTCCCCAGCACTGCGGACAAAAAAGGCACTGTTTGCAAGATGGGGGGAGACAAACACAGTCCACTTTAACTTAGAATTCCACAGGAGCTACGATCCATGTTACTGGGTCCTTCCAACTTTAAATTTCTTATGGACAGAGCATCTTCCTAAGGAAAAATTTAATCAGTAATGCCTGCAACAACTCTCTCAGTAGACTGTGCTATTCTTGTCATTAAGAAGAAAACAAGAGGGCTGGGGGAGTAGCTCACATAACAGACCACCTGCCTAACAAGCATTGAGACCTTGAGTTCAAACCCCAGTACCACCAAAAAAAAAAAAAATCTAACTCGCTCTCCTAATCTGACTTGTTAGATTTCTCTGCATTTCCTCAGTGCAAATGTGAAAAACTGCCAACATTACATTTCTTAACTGCATTTTGCACACTCAAACTCTGTGCAGTGAAGAGGTTAGATTCTAAGCAGAGGAGCAAAAGCCATGCACATTTTTTTGTTTTGTTTTGATGGCACTGGGGTTTGACCACAGTTCAGGGTCTCATGCTTGCTAGACAGGCACTCTTAACTGCCTGAGCTGCTCCGCCATCCCCCATGCATGTTCTGAAACTTAAAAAAAAAAAAAAAAAAAAACAAGAAAGCAGCTGGACACAGGTGACTCACACCTGTAATCCTAGCTATTCCAGAAGCAGAGATCAGGAGAATCGAGGTTCAAAGCCAGTCCCGGCAAATAGTTCCACAAGACCCTATCTCGAAAACCCTTTCACAAAAATAGGGCTGGTGGAGTAGCTCAGGTGAAGGCGCCAAGTTCAAGCCTCGATACTAAAAAAAAAAAAAAAAGCTCGCTCCCAGCCACTATGCTGATTGAACTCTTAAAAGAAAAGCCAGCCGGGTGCCAGTGGCTCATGCCAGCACTCTTGCCTATAATCCTAGCTACTCAGGAGCCAGAGATCAGGAGGACAGTGGTTCAAAGCCAGCCCAGGCAAACAGTTCCGGCAAATAGTTCCACGAGACCCTATCTCGAAAAACCATTCACAAAAATAGGGCGGGTGGAATGGCTCAAAGTGAGTTCAAGCCCCAGTACTGCCAAAAACAAAAATCACAAAGGAAAGAAAAGCCAGAGGTACACCCACTGAAAATTAGGATGACCAAATGCTTTCCTTTCAAAGAAAAAAGAAAACTACATCCTTCCTTTCTCCTTCCCTGCCAGTATAAATTACAACTGAACAGATTTTGGGGCACTCTTTTTTGAACCAGGTATACAAGTTCTAGAAAGACCAAACTCAACAGACAGGACTAGGTACTAGAAAATATTCAAGGTGTGGTGCTACAGCAGATAAAACACCCAAGTGGCCCTTGTTGTGGGAACACCATGGATGTGTTTACACACACTAAGACAGCCAAGACACCACCAGGTCATATAATCCTGTGGGATCACCACGTGGCCCAGCAGTGACCCAGACGTTGTTATGAAGGACCTGACTGTATGAGGTAGAAGGAGAACACGAACTCGGACACAGACAAGAAACACAGACTGCTGACCAGGGTATTGAAAGGTCTCTAAGGTTCACTGGGCAGCCAGACAGAAATACCTTAGATGACAAAAGATCATCCACCAGACAGAAATGCCTAAGATGACAAAAGGTACAGAGAGGATGACTACCTACCAAACATCAGGGTTAGGGTCAAGGTCAATACATGTGGACGAGGGTGTAACTGCCTAAATACCTGAAGACTCCACCAGTGCAAGCTGGACTCAAAATGTTAAGCTGTCCTCCTACCTACCACTCTCCCAGACTTCCATGTAGTTCACCAAGATCTAGACCTATCACTAATCTCCTCACCTCACTGCCAATTACTCAACCATGGGTCCTCGTCTTCTTTATCAACTCCCAGCTTGGTATTGTGGGAATGGGCATTGCCCTAGTTCCCACCTCTCCAGTGCTCAGCCAAAACTCCCCCTTTTCTACCATCCCCACCCCCGCCACACACACACACACACCCTGCACGCACACACACACACCCTGCACACACACACACACCCTGCACACGCACCCTGCACACACGCACACACCCTGCACACACACACACACACCCGGCACATACACACACACCCGGCACACACCCTGCACGCACGCACGCGCACACACACACACACACACACACACACACACCCCTGTACCTGCAACCCCAGAAACACCTGATCTCCGGATCTCAGAATCTAATGACTGCCACTCAGTTGGCCTTCAACTAATACCAAGTAGTTAAACGGGGACATTCTGTCTTAAAGTCATCAGGCTTAGCTTTTCTGAGATCCCCTTTTTCAGTTCCCCCTCCCTCTTGGGGTCATTCCAATGTTGTGTCTCCCCACTAACCTATGCTAGTGCATGAGAAGGCTCTCTCATGTGACTGAAATCCTGCACTCCAGCCTCCATGTCCCCTCAGGGAAACAACCTGCAAACACATAAGCAAAAAAACAAGCAAGAGAACAAACCACCACCTCCCTAAGTCTCTCAGCTTTGGCAAAGTGAAGCTCTCAAACCCCAGGTGGCCACCTGGCACTTCTGCTACCAGATGTAAGCCTTTAATACGGCAGCTGACCAGTTCGGTAGGGCCAGTGAGTAAATATGACACTCCAAGTATCTCCATCTCTCCCCTTTCAGAAATTCACAGAGTCTACCCACCACTGGCATTTTCTGAGATGCAAACTCTTTTAGAAAAGCAAAATGCCAGTCATCAGAGTTGAGAGTGCCTTTTAGCGCTTAGGCACAACAGGCTCCACCCTGGTGGCAGCCAAATACCCTCCAGGATTCTAGGCCTAGGTCCTACCAGCTGAAACAAAAGACTCTTGTCACGGGAGCCACCTGAGAAAACAGAAGGGACCCTGACTTAAAAGATGCTGGCAAAAGAGAAACAAACAAACAAAAAATGTCATCCACCCACCCACCCTATCTAGTGATTACCCACATTCAAAAAGACTTGGGAACTCTTATAAGGGTTCCAGTGTGTTTTCCCCTGGGGAAAGAGAGGGAGAGAATGAATTCTTGAGAAAAAGGCAAGGCAGACCAGTTAAATGAAATGGAAGCAATATCTGAAAAAATATACTGAAATTCACTCACACGATAAAGAGCACTTTAGGTGGCATTTGGTCCGTTGTCAAGGCATGTAACAAAGGTTACACGTGTAAAAGACTAGGGACAGGTCAAGACCTTAAATCCAGGGAGAACAGAAGTGACTCAGGGGTCACTCCACTGGTTCACACAGAGGCGTTCCCAACAGAGGAAACCTGTCCACACAGAAAGAAACCTGCCTTGGCAGTTTCCTTGACCTTGGATATTAAGTTTGGAGAGGGAAGGAGGAGGTGGCAAGTCAGGGACCATCTATCTCCCTTCAGTGCCAGGTAGCACAGTTAAGTGCCAGGCAGTACACACTCACTGAAACCTTGTTATGAGCCCAGCAAGAAAGCATACTATCACCACCTATCGAGAAAATGGAGCCTCAGGGAAGGTTCCACAGTTTTGACTGAGGTCACAAAATTCATGAATGATGGGAGTCAGGAGTTAACTCACGTCCACCTCATTCCAGGACTGTAACCTTCTCCTATTCTGAAGCATGCTGTCCTGCAGAGGGCTACAGGACGAGCAGTCTGTCCAGAAACAGCCTCCTATGGAAAACTCATTAGATATCTTATGTCAGTTTTAATGGACCTGTACACTTGGACTAAACAACCTAACCAACAAGCAGAGGTAGCAGACATGCCTGGGATCTGGCCTAAACAACCGCAGTAGGAAGAAGGCTGGTGCCTCAGGAAACCAGGAGGTCCATCCCACTCGACTCACATGACTTACCTTTGCCTCTTGTGCTACGATGTGGTGACGAACAAAAATGGCCCTTGGAGTCACCGAACAGGCAGACATGCTCACCTGTCTTCTTCAACACTGATGACATCTGATTGCAAACAAGCAGAATGGAGATTACTAATGCAAAGATGCTGTTTGCCTAGGCAGCAGGAGCAGGCTGAAAAGGAGAACCTTTTATTATGTTGGGAGTCACCAACATTTCAATGAAATCAACAAACCAACAACCCCTGGCCCAGTCCTCATTAATGCTGAAAAAAAAGGAAGTGCTCTACCCACTTCTTATGTTCTTGTACCCTGGGCATTCCATACCGTACCCAGGTTAACGCACTTAGGAGGCTGAGGAGAACACACACAAACCTACCATGTACACCAGGAAACCCAATAAACAAACAACTCTGGCACTTGTTTAGGCAAGGCTGCCCACGCAATGGCTTGACTCCTTTACTCCCTCTGTGCTCCCACTCCTCCGATGTCCTGCCTCTGAGGTTGGGACTCTGAGAAAGAAGGGACCAAATGCAAAAACAGACTGAAGGAAGAGAGTGAGGAAGGAAGAGGACAGGAGACAGAAGAGGAAAGTCAATCTTTTCTGTCTAACTGATTGGATCCCAGGGGAAAGAGGCCTGGTCCCTCACCCCATCACCCCTTTAACCTCCACATCCCCGATAAGCCCAGCACCCCCCTGCTTTCTGGACAGGACTAGGATGGAAAGCTGTTAAAGACCACTAAAGGCCAGGCACCGGCCTTCACTCACATCTGTAATCCTAGCTGCTCAGGAGGCAGAGATCAGGAAGATCGTGGTTTGAAACCAGCCCGGGCAAATAGTTCCCCAAGACCCTGTCTCAAAAAACTTTCACAAAAGAAGGGCTAGTGGAGTGGCTCAAGGTGAAGGTCCTGGGTTCAAACCCCAGGGCCGCAGAAAAAGAAAAAGAAACAGAGAAAGGGGAGAAAGGGAGGGAGGGAGGGAGGGAGGAAAGAAAGAAAGAAACAAACAAACAAACAAAGACACAAAGAAAGAAACACTGAACCTGTCACTGACCTTTTCCCCCACAGGGGTATGAGCCGACACCTCTCCCTCCCCTTTCCAACCCTCCCACCAAGCCCCAAATGTGTCTTGGGTATCTGAAAATAGTCAAGTCACCACCAGAAAAAATGGGAAAACAGCAGTATCCGTCTTGGCAGGCAAAGATCCTCTCCTTGACCAAAATCAAGCCCCAGGGCCCTCCTCTGAGCCCGCCCTTTGACCTATTCTCCAATCCTGCCATAGGAAAACTTGAACACACACTGACCACCTCAAACACCTCCAGATGACCCGAGCCCTCCTTAGATGGCACACCTGAGAACACTCAAGGCTGCCCAAAGAATTTATAGTTTATCCCCACCAACACTGTGGAAGACAGGACCTCTGTCTTCCAGGCTTTGTGGGAGGGTAGGAGACTAACTTTGATAACTGCCAGCCAGCTACCCTCTGGTATTTTTTTCACTTGAACCCCTTCTCTCTCTCCCTCCTTTTTCCCTTTAAAATGCTCTTACTCGTGCACTAGTTCACATTGAATTCAGTTCGAGCTGCACTCTCTTCCCTGTTGCCTCAGAACATTACTGATGAAAACCTATCTATTCCCAGTTTTAACCAGTATCTGGCTTCCTTCCTCAGTATAAACACAGAACTCTTTCCTCACCCATGAACCCAGCAAGGAATGTGACATCTATTGGAACCTTGCTGTCAATTCTAACAAAACGCCCAATATGTTATTTTCTTTACCTCACCTCCTGTCAAGGCATACCAGAGGCATACCTCCTCTTGAGGAGGAGGAACAGGAGGAGGAGGAGAAGAAAGAAGAGGAGGAGGAGCAGCAGCAGCAGCAGCAGCAGAAGCAGCAGCAACAACAGCAGCCTGTGACGACCTACCGATGGACAAGGTGCCCGTGAAAGATTAAGGGCAGATAATTTGGCCTCATAAGGTCCATCCCTTACCCAGATTCAGCAGATGACATTTCTTAGTTCAGCAGAAGTTAAGCTTAACTTAACCTGTCTTGATGAAGAGGACTACAAGAGAGCAACTAATCAATTTACAGAGGCTGTTCCATTAATTAATTTAGAGAGCCCTCAACCATGGAACTACCACTTCTCCCGCTCACATCCTAGTCCAGCCTCCCAGCCCACTTCTCTGTCACACCCTGCCCAAGTACCACTGCCACTACCACTGCTCCCCACACCTTTCCTGGCTTCCTTGAACACCTCACCATGCTCCACATCTTGGTTGTGCCTGGTGCTTCACCCACAGTAATATGTTCTAGTACTCTCTCACATTTCCACCACATAAACCCCAATAATTTTGCTGGACCACCCCAGTGACACCCACTGTGCCCTTCTCTCTTCCCTTCTTGACTGCCTGCCAGCTAAAGATATCCAACTCCACACAGTAACTAATCCTTCACCCCTGCAGCCTCTGTGCCATATACCGTCCTGTGGCTATTTGCTCCCAGTGTGTACAAAAGCCTCACACGCTCACGGTCTGCCACTATGTGGTCCTGAACTTTACTCAGGGACTCAGGCTTGTGAGGCAGGCCCTCTAGCCCTTGAGCCACACCCCCCCCACCCAACCACCCTTTCTGAGGTACTTATATCTGAGGTAGAGTCTCACTTTATGACTGGGCTGCGCTTTATGCTTCCCTGGGTAGCAAGGATGAAAGGCGCAAGCCACAGCACCCAGCCATTGGTTGAGATGGGGGTCTCCCAAACTTTTTTTTTTTTATTTGGCAGTACTGGGGTTTGAATTCAGGGCCTCGTGCTTGCTAGGGAGGTGGTCTACCACTTGAGCCACTCCACTAGCCCCTTTTCGTATTGGGTACTCAAGATAGGGTCTGGAGAACTTTTTGCCTGGGATGTTCTCAAACTGCGATCCTCCTGGTCTCCAACTCCCTAGCTACTGCTAGGATTACAGAATTCGACCACCCTGTCCAACCCAGGAATCTCTTTCAAGGGAGGCTGTTCTTAAGCCTCTCCCCTCTTAACAGAGATTCACCACCATTAGTCACACTCTACTGTAACTGCTGTGGGGGAAAGGGAGTGAATTCCACAAGGCTGAGTAACAGGATCCCACCAAGAATTCTTAAGCAGTGTGCCTTGCTGGCTTTAAAAAGCTGGGGAACAGCCCCAGCCTCCCAGAGGTAAGATTATGGTCTGGCTGCAGGGGGAACAGAAAATCACACAGACAGATCACAAACCCACGACTGCTCTCCAAGATGTCTCTGACTACTGGGACAATGGATACAGACTTCACAACAAAGAAACTTTACAACTGACTGACACCGTAAGTCAAATGGACATGACAGAGTTTTCCACCCGGCAACAGCACAGTATACATTCTTCTCAGCATCCTATGGAACCTTTTCCAAAACAGATCATATTTTAGGACACAAAGCAAGTCTTAAACAAGTAAGAAAATTAAAATAACTCCCTGCATGCTGTCTGACCACAATGCAATAAAATTAGAACTCAACAACAAAAGAAACAGCAGAAAATATCCAAAACACCTGCAGACTGAACAACAAGCTGCTCCACGATAAGTGGATGATCAAAGAAATAAGAGAGGTTATCAAAAAGTTCCTGGAATTTAATGAAAATGAAAGCACACCTATCAGAACCTATGGGACACAGCAAAGGCAGTGCTGAGGGGAAAGTTTACAGCCATGAATCCATACAGTGAAAGCAAAGAGAAAAAGGGGCTGGAGGCATGGTTCAAGTGGCAGCATGCCTGCCTAGCAAGCACGAGCCCTGAGTTCAAACCACAATAGCTCCAAACAAAGAAAAGAACAAAAGTTCTCAAATACATGCCCTAATACTGCATCTCAAACGACCTAAACCCAAAACTAGCAGAAGGAGAGAAATAATAAAAACAAGGGCCTAAATCAAAAGATAAGTAAGATTGACAAACCCCTAGCAAATCTGACTGAAATGAGTAAGGGGAAAGACCAAATTAATAAAATTAGAAACAGAAGAGGGGAGCTCACAACAAGGAAATCCAGGGAATCGTTAGGCATTACTTTGAAAACCTGTATTCGAATAAATCAGAAAATCAAGAAGGAACAAACAAATTTCTACACACAGAGTCAGTCTGTAACAAGCAGTAAAATTAAAATAGTTTCCAAAAAAAGAGAAGTCCAGGACCTGCCGGATTCAATGCTGAATTCTACCAGACCTTTAAAGAAGAACTAATGCCAACACACTCAAACTTTTCCATGACATAGAAAGGGAAGGACCGCTGTCAAATTCATTCTATAAAACCACTATTATACTCATCCCAAAACCAGACAAGAATACACCACCACCAACAAAAACAGAGAATTATAGGCCAATCTTCTTAATGAACTTAGATGCAAAATTCCTCAATAAAATACTGACAAACAGAATTCAACAGCATATCAAAAAGACTGTACCACATTCAAGTCAGTTTCACGCAGGGGTGATTCAACATACGCAAAACACTAAACATAATGCAGCACAGCTAGGCGCCAGTGGCTCACATGTATAATCCAAACTACTCAGGAGGCAGAGATCTGGAGAATCGAAGTTCAAAGCCAGCCCGGGCAAATAGTTCTGCAAGACCCTATCACAAAAATAGGGCTGGAGGAGTAGCTCAAAGTGAAGGCCCCAGTGCTGCAAAGAAAAGAAAAGAAAAAAACCAACAGTAAAAACAGCAGCACGTTAGCAGAAGCAATGACAAAAAGCCACATGCTCATCTAAATAAACACAGAAAAAGCTTTTGGCAAAATTCAACATCCTGTCATGATACGTCAAGCCTAAAGCCAACATCGTAACTAAAGTCTGGAATGAGTCAAGGGTGTCCACTTCCTCCAGTCTTATTCTACAGAGTTTTAGAATTCCTAGCTAGAGCAGTAAGACAGGAAGAAGAAATAAAAGAAATTCAAATAGGGAAAAAATCAAACTATCCCTATTTGCAGATGACATGATCTTATACCTAAAAGACCTGGAAAACTGCACACACACACACAAAAAACCCTCCTAGACATCATAAACACCTTCAGCAAAGTAACAGGATACAAAATCAATTTACAAAAATCAATAGCCTTTCTACATACCAACAATGAACACAATGAGAAAGAATACAAGAAAACAATTCCATTTACTATAGCCTCAAAAATAAATAAATAAAATTCCTAGGAAAAAATACCTAGGAATAAAGACCTCCACAATGAAAACTATAAACCACTGAAGAAAGAAATCAGAGACTACAGAAGATGGAAAGACCTCCCATACTCATGGATTGGCAGAATCAGTACTGTGAACATGGCTGTACTACCAAAAGCAATCTAAGCAATCTACATGTTCAATGCAATCCCCATGAAAATTCCAATGACCTTCATCACAGAGATTGAAAAATCAACCCTAAAGTACATTTGGAAGCACAAAAGACCATGAACAAGCAAGGCAATGTTGAGCAAAAGGAGTAACACTGCAAGTATCACATTACCCACCTTCAAACTATACTACAGAGCCACAGCAATTAAAATGAATGAATCAATGAATCAATGAAAACACAGCATGACACTGGCACAAAAACAGACGTGAAGACCAGTGGAACAGAGAATAAGACCCAGATATCAATCCATACAGCTATGCCCATCTGATTTTTGACAAAGGTGCCCAAAACATATGATGGGCGGGGAGAAAAAAAGAAAAAAAAAAGACAGCCTCTTCAACAAATATTGCTGGGAAAACTGGGTATCTGCATGCAGAAAACTGAAATCAGATCCATGTCTTTCACCCTGTACAAGTATCAACTCAAACTGGATTAAGAACTGTAACAGAAGACCTGCAACTTTGAAATTAGTGCAGGAAAGAGCAGGGCATATGCTGTAACTAATGTGCATAGGCAATAACTTCCAAAACAAAACTCAAATGGCTCAGCAACTAAGAGAAAGGACTGACAAAAGGGACTACATGAAACTAAAAAGCTTCTGCACAATGAAAGAAATGGTCACCAGATTGAAGAAGCAGCCCACAGAATGGGAGAAAATCTTTGCCAGCTATGTATCTGAAAGAGGAATTATTAACCAGAATATACAGGGAGCTCAAAAAAACTAACCTGCTTCCCCCACCCCAAAAAATCAATGAGCCAATGAAGAAATGGGCAAATAAACTGAATGGACGTTTTTCAGAGGAAGAAGTCCAAATGGCTAAAAAACACACGAAGAAATGCTCACCATCCCTGACCACAAAGGAAATGCAAACATTAAGATTCCACTTCACTCCGGTTAGAATGGCTACCATCAAGAACACAAACAAAGCCGGCTGCCAAGTAGCTCATGCCTGTAATCCCAGCTACTCAGGAGGCACAGATCAGGAGGATCAAGATTTGAAGACAGACCAGGAAAACAGTTCGAGACACCCTATCTTAAAAACAAAACCCATCACAAAAATAAGAGCTGATGGAGTGGCTCAAGGTGTAGGCCCTGAGTTCAAATCCTAATACCACAAAATTTAAAAAAAAAGAAATCAGATGGTGGGGAAAAGGGAAAGTCCGATAGAGAGGGAAGGTCAAAGGACAAATACAATAATTTCACGTTCTTCCATCTCGGCTGCCATACTCCACCTTTGCCTCTCATAGAAATGATACATAAACTAGTTGCCACAGAATGAGTGTTGCTATTTGCAGGCTAATAAAAGTTCTACTATAAAAACTGAAAAAAACAGAAAAAAAAAAAAAAGATACAGATTTCGAACACCTGGAATTCAAGCTGGCCTTCAAACTGTGCCAACATGAGGTCAAACAACCCATCAAATTAGTTACTAAGTGCTACCAACACCTTTACTCCTGCTCTCAAAAAAAAGAAACAAAACAGGAAAAAAAAAAATTCAAGCCTTTTGTTTATTTTATTCTTCTACCAGAGAGGGTCTTGCTTTGACTCCCAGGTTGGCCTTGAACTCAGAACCCTCTAAATCAGCCTTGGCTTGGATTACAGATGTGTACCAGCACACCAGGCAGGACCACACCTGGCCTGGCATTTTTAGCACCTTGTTTCTCACAGAGTTTCTTCTTCTTCCTCTTTTTACACTGGCTACTTTTCATTTCAGAGTCCAAACCTTTCTTACAGCTTCAACCACTCACAGCTCCCTCGCTCCCAGTCTTAGCACACTAACCAACTTGAACTCTAGCAGGCAGCCGCTGTCCATGTTTTCCTTGTCAACGAGCAAGTGGCTACCTGGCTGCCTTCCACTGCTGCTTTTCCTTTTTTTTTTTTTTTTTTTTTTTCCGCGTTGAGCCACTTCACCACTCCATTTTGTGATTTTTTTTTTTTTCAAGATAGGGTCTCACCAACTAGTTGCCCGGTATGGCTTCAAACCTCCAGCCTCCTGATCTCTGTCTCCTGAGAAGCTAGGATTGCAGGCACGAGCCACCACGCCCAGCTTCAGTCCTGAAAATGTAAAAAGATGCAGCAGGTGAGTCATTCTTGGGCAGCCTTTCAAAGGCAACACTGGACAAGCAGCAAAACTATCTCCCCCAGTGCAGCAGCCAGGCAGATCTCCTGGAAGTACTAACCCACAAACACCATCAAGGATCCATTCCCTTATCTACTTCCCTTTCCGCCCTCTATATAATTGCCTTCACCCTAACACCCATTCCCTTCCCACTGCCCTGCTCCCTCCCTGGCCCACCTTTATCACCAGTGGAAACTTCTCTCTCCACCTGTAGGACAATGAGCTTCAATGACAGACAGGTGGATTTTTGTGGCTGTTGGGTTTTGAAACCATTCTGTGTAGGAACAGGTCCATTAGGGTCTCTAAGAATGCCTGGGAAGCATTAGGCTTTCCATCAGTTAATTACTAAATGATGGAACACCCCAGTCGTTGGCGACAAATGTGCATCAGAGAACAGCATTCAAAGATGAGGGACAAAGAGGCACAGGGGTCCAGTTTCTGAACCAGATGCCCTAAACGTTTGTTTTCCTTAAGGCGCTTTATGAAACGAGAAAAGGTTTGTGCAAACTTTAACCTGATGCGACCCAAATGAAAAATTCACCCAATGGGTAAAGGCAAACTGGGCTCCTGGGAAGCAGCAAGCGGTCCGTAGCTCTGTTAACAGTTTACTTATGACTAAGGAGCAAATAAGCCATACTCACAAACACATCCGTCAGTTTGTCCCGCATCCAGTGCCTGGGAGCTGCAACCCACTTCAAGTGCATTGTGGGGGCCCCGGGCCTGGAAAAGGACAACGCACACTTTTGCTGAATCTCCACTCCTTTCGCGCTAAAAGAAACTGCTAACTCTTCGTTCCCAGCAGAAAGACCTTTCAGCCTCGGCCAGTTGCGACCACCCCAGCCCCCAACCTGGGACCTAAGGCTCCCGAAACAAAGCTACTTTATTTAGCCCCAACCCACACCCCCACTCCCCGGAATGGAAAGTTGTACCTTCTGCCAGAACCAGGACAAGAGAGAACCCGCTAAACCCCCAAACCTCTTAAAGACCTGGCGGCACTCCTTGGTGTTGGTCGGCAGAGCGTCCTCGGGGCTCTACACGCCAAGTCTTACGCGCCGAAAGGGGTCGAAATAAAAATAACCCTACTAAAAGACGTGCGGGGCGGCGTAGTCAAGGATGGACTGCCGTCTCAAGCCCCACGGCCTTAGAGGCCTTCCTACTCCGGTAGAGCCGCCAGCTCTACACTCCTCTCCGAGCTCGGCGGGTTTCAGGAAGCAGTACGAGATCCATCCTCCCTGGTCGTGAGGAGGGACATCTAGAGAAGGAAAGAACCGGGAAGGCCGAAACAACGTACCGGCGCCGACGCGACCGGAACAAGAGTCGCCTGACAATGACGAAACGCTGTAGAGGAAATGAACTCCTCCTCTTCCGGTGCAGCATACCCTGCGGCCCTGAGCCAGAAGAGGTCTGATCAGCGAGAATTTGGGTTCCGGGCTTCCCCCTGTCAGAAGGCAGAGCCCAAGCAGACGAAGCCGCATATTAACTCAATACGTACAATTTGACGAGTCTGGACTCACGCATGTACCCGTGATGACAGTACCCCAATCCATCACTCCAAGTTCCTTGGTGTGCCTCTCAGTTTCGCTGTCTTCCCCCTAGCGTTATTTCTTTGTATGGGGGGGAGGGGAAAGGGGGGAGGAGGGTTGGTTAGGATGGAGGGGGGAAGGGGGGTGGAGAAGGGTTGGTTAGGATGGAGGGGGGAAGGGGGGGTTTGGATGGAGGGGGGAGGGAAGGGGGAAGGGGGGCGGGGCGGAGCGGAGGGCGTCTGTTAGTAGACTACCTAACCTGACATCTCCCCTCTCGGCAGGTTATTAAGCAGCACCATACTGCCTGAACGTTTAAAAACAGCATTGATCTCAGGGCTGGAAGCAGTGTGCAAGTTCAAGATGGCCGGGCTGGAAAAACACCCTCCCCTCCTGCTCTCTTCCCACCCCCCAACCCCCTACCCCGCCACCCCCACCCCTCCACACACCCACTCCTGTTTTCAACATTGTTTCACATTGTGGATGGTGCAGGATCCCGCTCTCCTCTTTTGGACTTCTGGAGTGAATGATGCCCAGACCCTTTCTGCCATTCTCAGGTCCCCCAGCCCGTTTCACAGCTGGCCTCCGCGAGGGCCACTAACCTGAACTGGGCTACTGGCTCCCAGACTGCAGCTGACAGCCGTACAATCCGCTTTCTTACTATTTCCCGCACCATTTTCCTTTCTTTTTCTCCCAAAGAAAATGTCCTGGCCTCCAGGTTGAAGAGTAGGGAATATTGCTCTCTGACTGTATCATTTTCAGAAAACGCTTAGTGAATTCCCAGATGGACTTAGGGAAATCTACCATGTCAGCGAGGCCTCAGGTGAAAGTGAATTTAAAAACTGCCTTGTAGGGCCTGCTTTCTCTGTCTGGGTTTAAATCAAGCAGCTTGTTTGTTCGCACTTTGGCAAAGGAAAACCCATTTCTGGCGTTGGCCCAGGGTGTTTGCGGTCTGTTCACCAGAGCTTTTGAACAAGGGGACGCTTTCTTTTCTTCTTGAGTTTAAAGAGTTGAATGTGTCACTCCTGAAAAGACGCTTAGGTGACTGATGTCGAAACCACGTACCATCAGCAGCTCCCTGTACAAATGCCGCAGTCGTACTTCACTGCTTAACGTGAATTTGTTGGCGAATGCGTGGAAGAGCGCACTCCGTCATTTTTAAAACATTTTGGAGCTATTTATAACATAAAGGATCTGCCCCTCTCTCTTTTCCAGATTGCGTAGCAAAGATGCAGTGTGCTGCCTTTTAAAATAAGTGCATTCACTGCGCAAATTTATGGGGCACAGTGTCCAGTTGGATAGATGTTTATCCAATGACCAGATGAGGATCCCTCTCCTTAAACATCTTTTAAAACACGTTTGACTGACGTGTACTCATTGAACCTATTAATCAGTACAGTGTGGTATTTCAGTCCAGCCATACAGTAGGTACGGGTCACATCAGGGTGATTAACATTTCCACCTCTTTATGGTTACTGTGTTTGGAGACTTCCAGTGCCTCTCTTCTAGTGAGTCATAAAATATTTGACAGATTATTGTAAACTATAGCCCACCTCTGTTCTATAGGACACTAGACCTTGTTACTTCTGTCTGACTGTGTTTGGGTGCCTGTTACCCAACCTCTTGCAATCCTCCTCCCTCCACCCTTCTCAGCTTCTAATAATCTCTATTCCAATCATCCTATTTTTTCCTTAACATCCACTTATAAGGGAGAACAGTGGTGTTCACCTTCTGGCTCATCTCCCTTAACACAAAAGCCTCCATTTTGCTGTGGAGGCCAGGACTCCACTCTTTCCTTATGACTGAGTAACAAACAGTCCACTATGTAGGTATCCCACGTTTGCTTTACCCCTTCAACCAGTGAGGGACACCTAGGCTGATTCCATACCTTGGCTATTGGGAATAGTGCCTCAGTAAACATGGGCAGGTAGGTATCTCTTTGGTATGCTGGGATATGTAACCAGGGGTGGGCTGGGTGGGTCCTGTGGTAGATCTGTTTTTAGTTTCTTTGAGGAATCTCTTCTCCATAATGACTGTACTGTTTTACCTGGCTTGCTCTGTCTGAACCCCAGGTCTTTTGGTCTGGTAATTTCAAAGAATGAAAATCACAGAAAGTAAAGTAGGAGAATTTATTGAGATAGAGAAATTGCAAAGAGTAGTGTTCCCAGGGCCCCATGGGAGGGGAGCCAAGGCTAATTAGGTGTGCAGAAATGCTGCATTCTGGATGACTGTCCTGCAGTGTTCAGATTGGGGATGCCCTAGTTCTCCTCATGGCATCTTCATTCTGATCCTCACTCTAGTCCATCCTGCTTTTTCTTTTTCTTTTTCTTTTTTTTCCCCCTGTCCTTTAAGGTCACAGGGAGGCCATAATGGAGGTTTCCAGGGCCTGTTCTGTTCTAGCTTTATTGTCTAATCCTGCTAACTGCCTCACCTGCTCGCTCAGTACTACTTTACACCCCCAGCAACAGTGACTAATTCTAAAGAAAAAACTTCAAAACGGTTGAATGTATTTGTCTAGCTTGCTGGGTTTGCTTGGTTGAATGAATGAATCGTGCCATCTTTTTAGAAAGAGCTCCAGGGACTCCAAAACAAACAAGGTGTGATGGCAAATGGAACTCACCCTTAAATTAGGGTTTGAACTCAGGGTCTTACATTTGCTAGGCAGGCACTCTCTAGTACTTGAGCCCCTCTGCCAGCCAAGAGAGGTTGTTCTTTTATTTTCCCATTTGCCCATGTCAGCATTAGGCTTCATGCTTGCTAGGGAGGTGCACCACCACTTGAACCATCCCCTTGTGTTCATCCTCACTCATGATTGTCTAGATGAAAATTTTGCTAAATATTAAGCTGCAGCTTTAAGGGAAGACTATGTGTAGCATACATAAATGCAGAGCTGTCCTACTGAAGCGAGAGGGGTGTCCTCCTTTACTAGGAGTGAAAGCTCACATTGAAGGGGGACAAGAATACACCGTTGTTTCCCGGAGCACCGTGGATCTGACTCCAGCACAGCATAGAGTTGAACAGGCTACTTTCTCAAGAGAAAAGAGCTTTTTAAAATTTGTCTGACTGGGTCCCACAAAGTATAATCAACATGGTTTTAGGGTACACCATACCAACTTCCTTGTTACACATGGTAGAATGTGGATAGGTTACCACAAACCAGGTTTTCCCCTCCGTTTGCTTTTCTGGACTTGTACAAAGGCCAGAACTTGAAATAGCACACGTGCATGTACGTGCACGAATATATGCACAGTCACAATCGCACACACACCTTGGAACATGTGCTTATCTTATTTTTAACGAGTACATTTTTCACCTGTAGATTGTTTTCATCAGGAAAATGCAGAACTTACAGGCCATTTGTTCTTTCAGCAAATATTTGTGGAGTACGTAGCGGTGATCAGTACTGACTCCATACTCTGTCTTATTTTCACAATCATCCTATATGTATTTAGTGTTACCCTCATTTTTTATTTGAGACAAATTAGAAAACTAAAGCAATTTGCACTAGGCCAAACAACCTATCAGCAGGGGTGGGGCGCGGGTGGAGAGCTAGAATTTGAACCGAGAAATGTGAGACTGTAAACCAACATTCTTAACCAGCACGTGACACATGGCATGTCTCCACCCGACAGGATGTTTATGGAGCGATGAAGATGAAAAATATTTAAGTCATAGAACCTCATATGCACTATTACAAAAGTCCAATAGAGAGGGATACGTTTGAAAGAGAACAGTAGAATGTTCTTTCCTAGACAGGAATCGAGTCCAGCTGGCACCTGTACTTGGAGGTAGAAGTCCTAGATTCAAATCCCAGGCCACATTGTGAGGCTCCTGTGACCTGTAAGGAGTAGTTTAAGCATTTGTTTCCTGTCTTCTTCTGAGGTTGTATTCTGGTTGCTCTCCCTTGCTGTTTCCTCCTGCCCTAATCCCTTCTCTGCTTTCACTGTGCCCGAGTGTGTCTGATCTCTAAATTTATCATCCAGGCTCCCTGAGCAGTTAAGATGGGCCAGTGGGAAGCATTAGCAGATCAGAAGGTAATGGGAAAGAGGAACAAGGCCTATTTTCTCTCTCCTTGAACTCAACCTTGCGCATAGTCCCTCCTGGACAGATGCAGTTCTCACAGATTCAGAAGCATTTTCCTAGGTGAAGTCTGTCCATCATTGTAAATATTTGCCTGTCAGTTTTGACAGACTGGGACAGCTTGATGTTTTAAAACTTGAGCCTTATGAAAATTTAAAGTCTCACTCAGATTTTCACCACTGTTTTGAAAATATGTGAAATCTGTTTTTATACTTTTTTTTTAGTATTCTGTGCAATGATATTTGAAAACTACCAAAAATTAAAAGAACTTTTATAATCTGTTCTCTTTCTGGTGTGATGTTAAGTTGCATAGATAATTAATGCATGCCCACTGAGTATGGCCCTGGTTTTGTGCTAAAACTGCTTAGATTTTATTGGTGACATATTAAATTAGTGGTTTCATTAAATAACTAAATTACAAAAAGAAATTGCTCTGCTCACTTAAAGTTGTTTTTCTCCCATTGTAATTCTCAAATTGTTTGTTTGCATGAATAATATCCTTGTGATTTTGATAGACATTGCATTCAGTATGTGCATTGCTTTAGGCAGTATTGATATTTTAACAATATTAAATTTTTTCTGATCCATGAGCATAGTATATCTTTCCACTTATTTTTGTCTTCTTTGCTTTTTGAAAAATGTGTTGTAGTTTGCAGTGTGCATGTGCATCACATACTTGGTGAAAGCTGATTTTGCTTTTGATGATGGTATAATTAAGATTGGTCCCAACATTTTCTTCCTTTGGCTGAGTGCTTATTTGTGCATAAAAATGCCATGAAGTTTTGTGTTTTTATTTTGCATCCTGACACTTTACCATATTCATTTATTAGACCCAGTAGCTTTTTGTATAGTGTTTGTGTAGTGCTTTCTGTCTATATAGTAGTTATGATATCATCTGAAAATAGAGATGATTTTGCACTTTACTTTCTGACATGGATACTTTTCTCTAATTGCTGTGGCTCATATTTTAAGTAAGTACTGTGTTGAATAGAAGTGGTGAAAGTTGTCCTCCTTGCCTCATATCAGATCTTAGAGAAGAACCTTTGTTTGCCATTTATTACGATATTTGCCAATGATTTTAGCCCTGAGATTTTCATAAGTGGCCTCATAGTGTTGAGGAATTTGCCTTCCACACTTAAACTAGTAACGGTTTTCTTTTTAAACCAAGAAATAATTTTGATGGCTAGGCTCTGTGGTGCATATCTGTAATCCCTGCTCCTCAGGAGGTAGAGATTAAGAGATTCATAGCTTGAGGCCAGCCCCAGCAAAAAGACAGCAAGATTCCATGTCACCCAACAAGCCATATTTGTTGGCTCATATCTCTCAGCCCAGAAGAAGACATAGATAGAAGGATAGTGGTCCAAGGCCAGTCCAGACAAAGTGTGAGACCTATCTGAAAAATAACTAAAGGAAAAAACGGTGATGACTGTGGCTTTAGTAACTGCCTAATGTGAGGACCAGAGTTGAAATGCATTACTACAAAATAAAAAGGAATAACATTGACTTTTGCCAAATGCTTGTGCACATCAATTAAGACCATGTGTTTTTGTCTTTTAGTTTGTCAAGATAAATCACATTGATTGGTTTGTGTATGTTAAACCAGCCTCACATGTCAGGGATTACTTTCCTTTGATTATGAGATAATTCAATATATCATTTGCTTTTTAAAAAAGTATTTAAATACCAGTGTTCTTCACAAATATTGGTCTGTTTTCCCTTCTGTGGTGTTTATGTGAGTTATGTATCAAAATGATGGGGGTCTCATAAATTGAGGGTTAGCAAACATTTCAGCCATGTCTTTTCTGGTAGGTTTAAGTATTGGTATTAGTTCTTTAAATATGTGGCAGAATGCAATTGCAAAGCCATATGTTCCTGGACTTTTATTTCTTGGGAGATTTTTAATGATAACACTCATTTTTCCCGATTTATTCGTATACTCATATGTGCATACATTGTTTTGGTCATTTTTTCCCCTGCCCTCCACCCCTTCCCTCTCCCCACCACCACCCTTGCTTCCAGGCAGAACCTGTTCTGCCCTTTTCTCAAATTTTGTTGAAGAGATGACATAAGCAATAATAAGAAAGAGAAAACATTTTTGCTAGTTGAGATAAGGATAGCTATATTAGAGATTCCTAGCATTGCTTCCATGAACATGTGTATTACAACCCAAATTGATTCATCTCTACCAGACCACTCTCACCTTCCTATATTGACCTCTGTTGCTCTAAGGTTACTGTATTAGCTCCTCTGCAGTAAGGACATCAAACACTTCCAAGTTTTGGGTTTCCTATCTTTCCCCATACCTCCCTTACGTGCTCTCCCCTTAACATGTGACCCAAATCCAGCCACATTGCTGCATATGCCCTAGATCTAAAGCCCACATGTGAGGGAGAGCATATGATTTTTGGTCTTCTGAGCCTGGTTAACCTCGCTCAGGATGATATTCTCCACTTCCATCCATTTCTTTGTGAATGATAAGATTTTATTTTTCTTCAAGGCTGAGTAAAATACTAATTCACAATAGTAAAACTAGCAAAACAAAAAGCAACACCCAAAGAAATCAATGTAGAGAGATGAACAAACAAACAAGAAACAGAACAAACAAACAAAAATTCCAGATTCAGGAACAATAGAATGTCAGTCTTAGTTGGAGTTCTGGTGTTACTCCTCCAGCATCCAATCCTTGTGTGGTATTTAAGCAGAAGCTCTGTTGTAGCCTCGTGAGGTGGTTGGGTTGATTTGTTTTTGTTTTTTTTCTTCAGTCTCTCAGTGGCAGCTGCTTGGTCAGCTCCTCCCTCAGTGGGGTGTGGCTATTGAGTTTGTATGTTGTCCTCAGGTTCCAGAATCAGCTCTGTAGCCCACCAGCTGTCGTGCTTTGGGTTTTCACTGTGCTTGATTACTGGGGGCTTGTTTCTTTGCCTCATCCCCTTTCTCTGGGGCAAGGTCAGTGATAGTCTGCAGGTCCCCTGCTCTCAGCCTATTAAGATGGTTTGCTGATTATTTTTCACATTTGCTGTGTTATTTGACTTTGACTGTTGCTCACTGGCTCAGGAGTTGAGCTTTGTGGTCTGCTACCTGCCCTATTTCAGGCAGGGGCTTATCACCCGCCTGCTGTGGGGCCTTCTGCCTTTCCAGCCTGTGTTTACTGGAAGTTTGTGTGGAGATAGGCTGCTTTCCCCTCCTCCCTTCTCTGTTGCTCCTCCAACAACTCCCTCCCTCTGTTGTGTGTTAATTTTCCGTTCCTTGTTTACAGTTCAGTTGTTTTTGTTTTGTTTTGTTTGTTTTGTTTTGCGGGGGTGGGGGTCAGTCTGCCCAGGGTGCTATGCTGGTTTATTCTAGAAGTGGCTGGGGGGAACACTTGGTGCTCACCTGTTGGTCTGCAGAATGTCTCCCAGGCAGGTTTGGAGGCGGCGTCTGGCGATGAGGCAGCCCTCCTGTTTTGTCAGTGTAATGTGGCTTGGAGAAGCTTTCCACGGACTAGAGGTTCAGGGTGTTAAAGTTTTGATTCTCTTTGCTGCTTTCTTTCTGCCAAGTGCGGCTCCAGCATCTCAGCGAGGTTCTGGAGTCTTGGAGCTCACGCTGTCTGTTTCTGCGCCCTAGTCACCATCTTCAGAAAATCCGGGAATGCTGCTGGCCAGCACTTTTGGTGAATGTAGTTCCAAGACTTCCAGCCTCTGTAGGTATAGAAAGTGGGTGATACCAATGGATGCTCTACTGCTTCCTGGACAGTTGTTGAGAAAAGGTGAGATCTTCCAGGACTTTTGTTGTCTTCTGGAAGTCTCCCTCTAACACTCATGTTTTGGTGGTATTTCTGTTAGGACTTTCTGTTTTTTCCTGATTTAACTTTCATAGCTTTTATTTTTATGAGAACTGGTCCATTTGTGCTTATTTTGTATCCATCTTCCCTTGTCTTCCCTTTAATCCTCCCCATGGTATTCTTCTCAGTGCCTCGTAGGTTCTCTTCTATTTTCACAGATGAGAGAAACCACGCAACACTTGTCTCTCTATGCCTGGCTTGTTTTGCGTAACCTGGTGTCTTTCAGTTCCATTCATTTTCCTGCATATCAGAGTGTTTCATTCTTTATGGTTGAGTAATACTCTTTTGTGTATATACAAATGCATATGTGCATCATATAATTATGTTTTCTCCATCCATTCATTTGTCCATGGATACCTACACTGATTCCATCTTGCTTGTTGTAAGTAGTGCCTTAACAAACATGTACATGCATGTATGTCTTATATGCTGATTTCATTTGTTTTAGATATAGATCCATGGTTGATGCAGCTGTATCACACAGTAGTTCTAGTTTTTATTTTTTGAGAAACTTCCATTCTGTGCCATAGTGGCTGCACTCCTTTACATTGACACTGTGTATAAGGGTTTCTTTTTCTCTGCACCTTCACCAGCATTTTTTAAGAATGCTACGTGGGCTAAGATGGAATCTAAATGTAGTTTTAATTTGCACTTCCCTAATGGACAGAGATATTGACCACTTTCCAGACATTAATTAGTTTTTCAGAAGTTTCTGTTCAGCTCATTTGTCCATTTATTCATTGTATTTGTCTTTTTGTTGGTAAACCCTCAGAGTTGTTCATGTAGTCTGGATATTAGCCCTCTGTCAGATAAGTAGCTGGCAATTATTTTCTACCATTTTGTAGGTTGTCTTTTCATGCTGTTGAGTATTACTTAATTGTGTGAAGGTAATAATATTTGTCAGTTCTTATGTGTTTATTTGTCAAGCTATTGGAGTCCTATGCAGGATATCATAGCCTATGCCAATGCCTTGATCAAGGGCAATTTTACCTCATCCTTTCACTTGAATACTCTTAATTTTATTCTCTTGCCTGATTGTTTCTGGCTAGAATTTCATGTGCCACATCAAATAGCAAGGTGACAGTGTGGCCTTGTGGTGTTTCTGAACTTGGAGGAAATGATTTCAGCTTAACTTTTACTTGTCATATGTAATCTTTATTATGTTGAGGTCTGATTCTTCTGTACCTAATTCATTTGGGTCTTGTATCCTGGGTAGCAGGATGAGAGCTGTGAACTACCATGCCCAGCTTTTACTGGTTGAGATGGAGTTTCTCAATCAGTAGCCCGTGTTGGCCTCAAACCATAATCCTCTCAGCCTCTGCCTCCCAAATAGCTAGGATTACTGGTGTGAGATGCTAAACTCAGATTCTCTCCTCCCCCATTTCTGTAAGTAAAAATAATCTGCCACAGTTTGAGCAGGGTAGCTTTTGACCATAGCTGGACTTAATTCTTCCCAACTGAGCTGTTGGTATAGCTCCGAAGAAGAGCACCTGACTCTGGTGCCTGAGGCCCTGGGCTCAATCCCAGCACTGGAAAAAGAAAAAAACATATCAGTACAAAGAAAGAAAAGGAGAGGAATAGGAGAAGAAGAAAATAATGAGAAAGAAGAAAAAAATCAGCTTATTAAAAAAACCCACAGTAAAACATAAAAAGACAAAAGAAATAATAAAAGATAAAATTGACTGAGGGAGAAACTCCTAGAAATGTAAGTGGGGGTGGATCAGGGTGGGATAGGCTGATCAAATATCTGTGGTCTTGAAAACTTGGAAACTGCCCTGCATGGGTGAAATAGCGGGTCATAATTCTAGCTTGTTGAGGTTTCTCTCAGTTTCACTAAAATACTACACCAGGTATTCTTGCTGAACAAATTAAGGTGGAATCTAGCTCCAAGGTGAATATTTTCTCTGAAAGTTTTTAGTCTGCACACTAGAGGTGTGGTGAGATTTGTAGACAAGTGGATTTGGACACAGTGCAAGCTGCTGAGGCATATATTCTGCCAGGAGGTTTTTTGATGCACAGTTGGGAGGCATGGCAAACACTGGAGCCCCAGGGAGTTCTTCTTCTCACCAGCATCTTATGGACAGAGTATGAGCCAATCCAAATGCATGTTACCTCCAGACATATTTTAATCCATGTGTCTTGAGGACATGGGAACAAAGTTTCCCAAACCATGTTAGGTCCACAGGCAGAAAGGCAACTGTACTGCTAAGATATGTTAAAGATGATTGAAGGAGCCAAGAAGTCTGCTACTCTCTGTCTTGGGCCTTCAGCTCTGTCCCCGCACACAACTGGAGTAAGCCCAGGTCACATAGGGCAGGCACAGGGTACTGCCCTTCACTTCCTCCCCATCACATCCTGCATTCCCTGCAACATAAAAATTAGTGGGTTTGTATCACACTCCCCCAAGCAAAGACTATCTCATGTGGCTGCCACCACCCCTCTCAATATGCCATGGTGCCCATCAGGACCCTGACAGAACAAAGGAGGAGTATTGAAGAGAGAAGTGCCAAGGCAAACTTACTGCAATTTCATGTGAGGCCCGTTGACAAAAACCCAAAGAGCCACAAAATCATGGAATGATATATTGCAAGCACTCAGAGTAAACAGTTGCTGATAATGATTATTATATCCAGCAAAGTTATTCTTTAAAATTGTCAGAGAAATACATACCTTCAACGAGAGAGAAGAACAGAGAAAAACGTTTGATTTAAATTAGATCCAGTTTATTGGGTTCCTCTTTATGACTCCTGGTTTAATGTCAAGAGGAGTAAGCTTTTGTCTAGTCCTAAAGGCCTAGAATTTTATACCCTATGATACTTTTTTCTAACGGGAGCTTTTAAAAACATGTCGAGATGTTACAGCATATTCAAGTCCATTATGCAATGTGGCATAAGTTTTGTATGTTGAGTTTTGGAGTTAGGAATGGTGGCACGTGCTTACAACCCTAGAACTGGGGAGGTGAAGCCAGTCTGGGCTACGCAGCAAATTTCAAACCATTCTCGGATATGTAGTGAAAGACCTTTGTCTGAAAATTTTTCTTTTTCTTTTTCACTTTCTCTAGCACCATTTGTTGAAAGTTACATTTCATCACAGAATTGTTTTTGCAACTTTGTGAAATACCAGGTTGGCAGATCTGTATCTAGGGTCTGTCTTCTGTTTCATTAACCTGTAAATATGTGCCAATGCCACACTGTCTTTATTGAGTTAGCTCTGCAATGTCTTCAAGCCTAGTAGACTGATTTCTCCATTGCTTACTTCTTCTCCAAAGTGGATTTTCCACATGAATTTTAGAATGACTGGGCTTATTTTAGCAAAAATTCTTGCTAGGATTTTGGTAACAATTTCACCAAGTACACAGAAAACACTGGGGAGAATTTACACCTTACTGCGTTAAGTTTTCTCATCCACAGAAAATCTTCTTTTCCTAACTCCTCTGATTTCTCAGTGTTTCATAGTTTTCAGAACACAGTTCCTCCTGCCCATATTTGATTAATGTTTAGCCAGTTATTTCATTTTCTTTGGAGTAGTTGTCGATGACAGTGTTTAGATTTTGGGGGTCCTGCTGACCCAGGGGTACGGGGACAATACAATACTGACCAGTTTGGATTCACATCTTGTTCTGTTCCTAGGAGACTGGCACATGTGGATCTTCAGGTCCTCATGGAGCCTGCTGACAGGTTAAGCTGGGTAGGCAAGAAGCAGAATGCTGATTGACTCTACTTAACATTGCCTTTTTTGCTGCTAGGTGAAGATGGATTCTCAGCTGGCTACTGGACTCTGATGACATTACACTGGCTAGAGCAGGGCTCCCCCCACTCAATGTGGAGGTAGAAAATTAGCTTCCCATTTGTCATTACAGGAAATCAGAGCACCCATGATCTGGAAGGATGCCCAGTGGAGGGAGAGAAAGGCTCAGCTGGTTGTGGTGGCTCACACTTAGGTCATCGGAAGGCAGAGACAAGAAGGATTGTGGTCCATGGCCAGCCTGGGCAAACAAAGTTTGCAAGACCCCATCTCAACCAAGAGCTAGGGGTGGTGCTGTGCATCTGTTATCTGAGCTAAGGTGAAAGTGTAAATAAGAGGATTTCTCTTGGTCCAGATCAGCCCATACAGAAAGTGAGATTGCCTGAAAAATAACTTGAGTGAAAGTGCTGGAAGCATGACTCAACAGGTAGGTTGCCTGCCTAGCAAGCAAAGCCTAAGTTCAAACCCCTGTCCCAGCAAAAAAGAAAGGAAAGATTGTCTTTTAATATAGGTATGCAGAGTTGCAGTGATGGTTTTGGGGCTGGTGTTCAGCTGTAGGAGGTGAGTTATTCCCTAAAAAAATTCTCTGATGGTTGGCCATCTTTCCCTGTTCTTTGGCTGGGAGAAGGACAGGATTTCCTTGTCTATGTTCTGCTGTGGTTTTGGATTGCAGGTTCTGTAGATTGTCTGAGGAATACGGGAGGAAATAAGGAGACCCGTGGATTCCCACAGTATCATTCTTCTAGCACTAAGGTCCCTAGACAACTTGTCAACCTCCTTCTACTTTTAGAGACTTCTTTTTCTTTTTTTACTGTTACGTCTATGTCTGTTTAGTTGTAGGGGAGTGAATGGGTATTACATTGTAATGGGAAGTCCTAGAAAGACACAGTTTGAAGAAGGCTTTTAAAAGTACTTTGAGCTGGGTGCAGAGGTTCACACGTGTTAATGGCAGGTAGTTGGCAGGCAGAGACAGAGAAGATTTCACTTGGTGGCTAGCTTGGGGGAAAAGTTAGTGAGACCCCCATCCCAACACATAAGCTGGGTGCGGTGGTATGCACCTGTCACTCCAGCTTTGAGGGAAGCTTGGAGAGAGGCATAGTTACCGCAGTTGTGGTCCAGTGCCACCTGAGCAAAATCCTTGCTCCTCTTGACAGAGGAGAACCAAGTGACATTCGGAGGAGTGGAGAACTCAGATTTTATTTTACGACAGCTGGCTCAGACATACACCATGCCTGAGCATCTCAACAAAAGAGTCACATTTAAAAAGCAATGCAGGGCATCAGGTTACAAGGAATGTGCTCAGGTAAATTGGGGCTGGCAGTGAGCTTGAGACCTAAGGTTGTTTAGGTGAGGTCATGAGGGGAGACCTGCTTTGGAAAATTTATTTACAAGTGGAGACAAAGGAAGGCGGGAATGGGTGCTTATCTCTGCACAGTGCCCTTTATCCAGGTCCTGAACTTTTTGCATGGCTTTAATGGGCAATTCCTCATGCTTTATATCTTTGGCAGCTTACCATGTTTTATAGCCCTGTTTCAAGGCTGTCTTCCTCTTCATTCCCCCTTCTTGATGCTTTCTCCACTTGTGCACAAGCATCAACACTAGACTTTAGAAATCCCATAAGGTTCCTGTTGTCTCAAAGGCCTATATTGTGTTATGAAGAGCTGCAACTTTATCGCCTCCATCCGGGAGCTAGTAAAGTGAGTTATGGCGTTACAAGTGCATGGACCAAACACCAGTGCCAATAGAAGCATGAGGATGGGGCCAGATAATGGAATGAGCCATGATGCCCAGTTCCACATGTTGCTCCATCTGTTCCAAGAATTTGCTAATTCCTGTCTCCTACAACTGCTGAGGCATATCTCTGACTATTTCTGGCTGACTCACATAAAAACAACACTTCTCATTTAAGAAAAGGCAAATCCCTTCCTTTTCAGCAGTGAGTAAATCCAACCCTCTCTGGTTTTGGAGGACCACTGATGCTAAGGAGTCCAGTTGGTCCGGCATAGGCTTTATGGACCTAGCCACTTGCTCTATGACATTTGTTAGCTCTGTGGATAACTGATTATAGTAGGCAGCTGACAAGGCAATTCCTCCTATGCCTGTTCCTATCCCAGCTGCTACCCCAGTCCGATTAATAAAAGGATGAATTGGATAGCTCTCTTTGACCGTGTATGAGCCACTAAAGGCACAGGGAGGGTTTGATTATTGAACATTATGTTTATCTGGGGGGTTAGGAGTGCCCTTCCAGTTAACTGGCAAGCACTGGTAGGCAAGGGACCCACAGACAAAGAAGATTCCCAGGCTGGTGCACCACAGCCTCTCAACGGTACATCTAGTGGTGGTAGTTGTAGAGGTCTGGACTTGAGCACACCGGTCAGTAGCCAGTTCCCCAACTGATTAATATCCGTTTGAATTGTAGAATAACTAGGAGCCCTCTGAAATACCTGTATGTTTTTAACTTGGGTTTTGTACTGGAAGAGTTGAGAGGATTTTCATGCCCACTCTGGTTGAGGAGGCTTACCAGGGTTGCTACATATCAGAGAGGACCTAAGGACATTCAGAGCCAGCAATCGCCCGCCAATGGTGGGTTCAGAAGATTAAGGAGGCGGTGGGTTACATTTAACAGGTTATACAGTTGAGGTTCCGAGTTAAGGTTCCCTGTCCTGGAGGGAAGCCTTAATGGGGGTAGTGGTAGTGGCAGATCAGTGTCTTCTACAGGCTCATGTCTGCCTAGGTAATCACCTTTGGGTGGCCCTTCCAGTTCTGTCACTATCCTCTTAGTAAACTGATATGAGGGTGGGGGGAGGGGTAAGGTGCCCAGACATAACGAGGTTCATTTCCTCCCCGTCATTTCATCGTTCCATGCCTTTAAGGGGCCCCTGACTTTCTGCCAGCAAACTGTCTGACGTATAGTGCCCTTGTTCTTGCAGGACCCAGTTAGACCTGTCAGCTCTGCTTTATAGTAAATCAAGCCTCCCCTGGTGCATTCAGAAATTGATACGCTGCACACGGGTGACAGATATTGATAAAAGGTGAGGCATACCACAGTTTCCCCTGGAAGGAAAGCACCTTATGCAGGCTGAGCAGTCATCCTGGCCTCTCAATTGAACAACCTCAAAATGTAGCAGAGTCAGAAGGCAATAACACATCAGAGACCTCGTGCTTGAGACTGGGATCTGGACTACAGATAACACCCAACAGCAATTAGTCTTCCAACTATGAGGAGATGACAGGAGGCCAGCAGTGATCTGGCCTATGTTCCCATCCTGGGGAGCAGTGACAGCCAGTCCTAGTGCAATCAGTATTGCAACAATGCTAATCAGCAGGATGAGGTATGGGTGAGAGAGAAGGGGATACGTTTGTGTCCCGGTGGAGGAATCCTCAGACTTCCGCCGTGCATTGACCTACCAGCTTCTGGGATGTGGTTGGGGCAGGGCTGGAGATCTCTCGGGCGATGGCGTGCCACTGTGACATCCTCTGGAACCTTAATCTGAGGGGTTACTTGAATCATGGACAGCCTGGCAGTTGTTGGGGTCTGCAGGGGCATCAGCCTTCTTAACCCAGGAGTGATGAACCCAAGGAATAATTCCTGCAACTTTAACAGCCACTGGAACTTCTAAATTACTAGATGGGACCCCTACAACTGGGCTTGAGTGGCTCCCTTTTCCAATCCTTCACCCATACCATATCCCCGGGTTGATGGGGATGGGCCCAGTTACCCTTGGAGATTGGGGCTTTTTCTAAGATTCCCGGGAAATGTGGTGTAGGGTTTTTTCCTAGGGCCTGGAGAAGTCAGGACATGTCTAGATTTCCAATGCCCAAGGTCCCCTCTGAGCCTTTATTATGGGAGGGGTTCTGCCATAGAGAATCTCCAAGGGTGAGTAGCCAGAGGGTCTAGGGTTTCAGTGGGCCCTAAACTGAACTAAAGGTAGCATGTCTATCCAGGGGGATTGTGTTTCTTGGCAGAGTTTTAAGGATTCAGTTCATGCACTGTACTTTCCCTGAACCCTGAGGCCTGTAGGCCACATGGAGTTTCCATTTTATTTTTAAAATTTTGGCCAGGCCCTGGACCATTTCTGACACTTAGGCTGGCCCATTATCTGATCTGATGGAAAAGAGAAGCCTGTACCCGGGATAATTTCTCTTAGGAGAGCCTTTATAGCCTCTCGTGCTTTTCCTGTGTGTGCAGGGTAAGCCTCAACCCCCACTGAGTAAGTACAGAGAAGAACCAAGACGTACTGGTATCCTTGACAGGGCTTGACCTCTGTGAAGTCCACTTCCAGGTCCTCAAAAGGCACGGTGCCCATTGTCTGTACCCCATGGCTTGACTTAGGCCCTTGACTGCATTGTTTTATGCACATGTAATGTATCTAGCACTCACTTGGGTGCACAGCTGGGTAGCTTGGGAATGAAATAGTATCTACCCGGTAGTTTTTCCAGGGCCATTTTCCCAAGTGTGTTAGCTCATGTTGTTGTTTTGCCAGAGGGCTGCTACAGCAATGGGGACAAAGAGTCTCTGGTCAGGCAACTTCCACCAGTCTCCCTTTTCTTTCATTCCTCTGTTATCTTTTACCCATAGTTTGTCCTCCTTGGTGCAATTTGGAGAGGGAGGCAGCTCCAGAACCAGCAGAAGTTTGCGGTTTGCTTCGGCACTTTAGAGGAGCTCAGTTCTTCTGCTGCCCTTTTTGCCCCCTGGTCTGCAGGGCAGTTTCCTCTACTAACACAGTCCATGTCCCCTTCGTGGCCTCTGCCTTCCCAGAATGCTTCCAGCAGTTGGAGAATTTCTTCTTTTTTTAAATCTCGTTTCCCCCTGCTGTCAGTAATCCTCTCACTTTGTGTATTGCTCCACGTGCATGCACGGTGGCAAAGGCATACTTAAAATCTCTATGGATGTTTACCTGCTTTCCCTTTGCATAACATAGAGCCTGGACCAAGCCCAGAGTTCATCTTGTTCTGCAGCTCAGCCTTGTGGTAGGGCTTCAGCCTGTAGGACATCATTAGCAGTGGTGACTGGGAGTCCAGCTTTTTGTTGTCCGTTCTGGACGAAGCTGCTTAAGTCTGTGAAGACTTTGAGCTCTGCATCTGAGAGGGGAACATCCATCAGGTCTGGCCTGCTAGAATAGACTTCGTCCATCACTTCTTCGCAGTGGTGATCTGGAGGCCCTTCCTCTGTTGGCAGGAAGGTGGCAGGGTTTAAAGTTCATGCAGTTTCAAGCCTCACTCAAGGATCTTCACCTAATAGTCCTTGGAATGGGCCATTCTTGAGCTGGTCAGCTATTTATGACCTTGCCATTCATTAGAGCTACTACTGTATGAGGAACTTGGATATTAACATCCTGTCCCAGGGTGAACTTGTCAGCCTCCCTGATTACTGATTAGGGTTACTGTAGCCACCAGTGCCCGGAGACATGGAGGCCGCCCTGAGGCCAAGCGCTTTGACAGTTAAGCCGCTGGCCGCTGCCATGGACCCACCATTTGGGTAAGGACATCCCGAGCTGTGTGATTTTTTCACAATCGAAGATTGAATGGTCATGTTACATCTGGCAACCCTAGTGCAGGGGCGCTGATTAACAGTCTCTTTATCTCCTTGAAAGCCTGTTCTTGGTCAGCTCCCCAGTTTAGAGGGTCCTTTCCAGAGCCTGCTGTGGCCTCATAAAGTGGTTTGGCCAGGCTTGATTATTCAGGTGTCCAGAGGCAACAGCATCCTGCCACTCCTAGAAGTTCTCGGACCTCCTTTTTGGTGTTCAGCTGAGGGCTGCAGAAGACAACCCACTTCTTCTCCAGTCCCAGGGTGCGCTGTCCCTCTAAGATGATGAATCCGAGGTATCGGACCTCCTGCTGGCAAACTTGGGCCTTTTTCCAGGAGAGTAGGGCTAGCAGTGCCTTTGTCCCCTCCCAGCATTTCTCCTGGTCAAGGCTTGCCAGGAGCAGATCGTCCATGTATTGACGCAAAGTGCCGCTTGGATTTTCTTCTGGGAAAGTTGACAAATCCGCTGCCAGAGCTTCCCCAAACAGGGTAGGTGAGCTCTTGACTCCCTGAGGCAATCTAGTCCAGGTCGTATTGCTTTTCTTCCAGTATGGGGGTGTTCCCATTCAAAGGCAAACAGAAGCTGACTAACTGGGGCTAGCAAAGGCAGAAAGAAGCCTCTTTTAGGTCCAGGCAAGTGAACCAGCTTGCTTGTGGCAGTAGAAGGCTCAGGAGAGTGCAGGGACTGGGGACTACTGGGTGCAGTGTGATAACGGTGTTGTTGACTGCCCCCAGGTTCTGGATGGGCCGGTAATCATCTCCCCCTGCCTTCTTGACGGGCAACAGTGTGGTGTTCCATGGCGATCGGCAGTGCATTAATATCCCTGCATCCTTCAGCCATGGTAGGTGGGTCTGAATTCCTAGGCGTGCTTTCCGTGGTTCTGGATACTGCCTCTGTCTGCCAGGGAGAGCCCCAGGCTTGAGTTCTACCATTATGGGCATGTTTTTGCAAGCCAGGCCATGGGGCCTGTTCTCAGCCCAGACATCAGGAAACTCCCCCAGCAGGCAGATGGGCTTTTCTAGGTCCCACTTTTCCTGGCAATGCAGTTGCCATTCATCTTCTGCAGGTATGGTTACTGCCATGATAAGGGTGTTTGTTCCCTTCATGGTAATGTTTGTAGGCTCTTCCTGGTTGAAGGTGATTTGGGCTCAGAGCTATAGCATATAAGTAGAATAAAGAACCAAATATACACATTATTTCAATAGATGTAGAAAAAAACCGTAGACAATATTCAACATACCTTCATGGTAAAGGCCCTGAATAAGGTAGGAAGAGCGGAATCATTCTTCAAGATAATAAAGGCTGTATATGATAGGTCACCTGAGTATTGACAAAGGTGCCATGACATACATTGGGAGGAAAAGGCCTCTTTAGTAAATCGTGCTGGGAAAAGTGAATACACACATATGTAGAAGACTGAAACTAGAATTCTGTCTCTCACCCCATGCAAAAATTGACTCAAAGTGGGCCAAAAACCACATGGTATGTAAGTACACGGAGACGTATTATTCAGCCATAAGGAAGAAAGAAATTATGTCACTGGGGGAAAGTGCATGGAACTGCAGAACATCATGTTAGGTCATAGAAGCCACACTGGAGAATAGTTATCACATTTCCTCTGACGTGAATTTTTAGCAAAAGTGACATGAAATAAAAGACGGCACTGTTAGGTCTGTGGAAGGAGAAAAAGGGATTGGGAAAGTGTGGAGAGGAAAGGGAAAGAAACTGATCAGTGGTGGCTCGTGCCTGTGATCCTGCCTACTCGGAAGGCTGAGATTGGGAGGGTCACTGTTTGAGGGCAGCCCTGGCAAGAGAGCTCATCTCCAAAATAACCAGAGCAAAACAGACAGAAAGTATGGCTCCAGTGGTAGAGGGCCTACTTTGCCAGCGTGAAGCCCTGACTTCAAATACCAGTCCTATGAAAGAAACAACCAGAGAGTGGATGACTATGAACAAAATACATTATTCTTATGTATGGAAATGTCACAATGAAACTCATTACTTTGTACAGCTAATGTACATTAATAAAAATGGCCAAAAGTAATGGTAAAACTGATACATACTGCCATGTGGATTAACCTTGAAATACTACGCTGAGTGAAAGCTGAAAGTCCCCAAAAGTCACTTACTGGTTGGCTCCATTTATGTAAACATTCAATGCAAGTTAAGTATGTTCAGATAGAAGGATTCCTGGGGCTGGAAACATGGATTCTGCTCCGTGAGCAGTGACAGAGATATTTAGGAACCTCATAGAGGTGGTTGTACAGCAACCACTTCTATCACGAATGTACTAAATCGTTAGGTGAAATAAGCCAGATGCCCAAACAAGACCTGGGTGTTTTCTCTCGCTTGTGCAACCCAAGCAGGGCAGCAAGTCATGAAAGTAAAATGGAGACTACTAGGGAAGGGAAGGCTTTTTTAAACTGGGTATGTGTATAATTAATACACCAATGGCTATCACTGACAAAAGTACAAACATAAAAGAAGAGAGATGAGTAACCCAAGAAAAGAGATGGGCATCAGAGAAAGAAGCAAAACAAAATGTAGAATGACTTTGCTAAGCTCACTGGTACGCTGGACATAACTGAGAATCAACCTATAGGCATCAGGATAAAGCAATAGAAGCTTTCCAAAATACAAAGCACAACGAAAGAAACCAACTGGATGTGTTGGCACTTGCCTGTAATCCAGCACTCAGGATGCTGGGACAGGAGAAGCACAAGTTCAAGGCCAGCTAGGGCTTCATAGTGAGTTCAAGGTCAGTCTAGTCATAGCATGACCCTGTCTCCTTCCCCCAAATAAAGAGTGCAAAACTTTAAAAGAGCAGAATGAATATCCAAGAAGTATAGGACAACTACACAGAGAGCAAAATCCTGTAATGGTAATAGCAGAAGAAACAGAAAACACACACACGCGCACACACACACACACACACACACACACACACACACAGTTTGCAGAGGGAATTTCAATTAACAGAAACCAAGTCCCAGATATCAGGATGGTAGAGACTTGGCATAACTGTACCTGGAAATATATTCAAAACAGACAGAATACAAAACCTTAACATAAGGCATAAAAACACTTTGCCTATAGAAAAGCATCTATGTCTTATTCTCAGGAATCATGCAAGCAAGAAGACCCAGAAGCAATATAATAAATGTGCCAAGAGGGAAAATACACACTAAACTACAACTTACATCTTGTCAACTGTCCTTTGAAATGGAAGCAGAAGAACAAGGATGATAGTCTTCTAATTTTAATTTACAAATTAAAAGGAATTCTAATCAGACACTGGGCAAGAAATGCTAAAAAGAAGCTTGTCAGAGAGAAGGGAAAAGGTAAGCAAAAGAGTTGCACACCAAAACAGAAAAGGACAAAGAATTAACTTCTTAACTGATTTAAGAAATTTACTTAAACTAGTAATAGTGAGAATATATGCAGTGATCATGGTTTATGTGCAAGTGAAATAAATGAAAGTGACACAAGAGACAGGAAGGAGGAATCAGAAATATTTTGTTACGTTGGATACTTGCACTACTTTTAAATGGTATAGTACATTTGAAAGTGAACTTAGATTAGTTGTATACGTGTATTTCAAATTTCAGGCAACCTCTTTGAAAAGTTTTAAAACAAGTATAATTTCTGCAAGATAGAGAAATATAGAATCACATAATTTACCCTAGTAGGAGGTTATAAGAGCAGAAGACAGAAACGGGGACATAAGAGCAGGTTACCAAGCAAACAGAAAACAGTAACAAATACAATAGAAATTAATTTATGTATAGCACTTTAAGTGTCCATGATCACAGGGGCTGCCAAAGCAGCTCAAGTGGTAGAATGCCTGCCTAGCAAATGTGAAGCCTTGCATTCAATCCCCACTACTGCCGAAACCAAAACAAAATAAAAAGTCAGAGATTTTCAGATTAAAAAACAGACTCCACTGTATGTTGCCTAAAAAAATGACTTGCCATGTTTTTACAAGTACAGATCAAAAATAAAAGAATCGAAAAATCTCACCATGCTGGTACAAATCAAAGAAAGGTAGGGAAGCTCTACTAATTTCATGAGAGATTTCAAACAAAGCAAAATTGTAAGATATAGAGAGGGGTATCATATAAGAGGAAACTGGCCAATTATACAAGTAGTTGAAAGAACTCCTAATATTGCAGTGCCAAATGACAGAGCCTGAGGCAAACATGAAGCAAAAACTAGTAGAAATGCAAGAAGAAATAGATGAAATTAGTTTTTGTCCTGTTTGACTCTAGCACTGCTTTTTTTCTTTCTTATTTGTCTTAGAGGTTTTGAGGTTTACTAAGTTGTTAGTCTTTGATTCCTTCCTATTTTTCACTTGCTTATCTACAGTGAGATTTATTCTCTCCCACACTCTCATGGTTGTGACTATCTGTCTTCCTCTTCTCTGTAAGATTCCTTTAAGAATCCTTTGCAATGGTGACTTGGTGGTCATAAATTACTTTAGTTTGTGCTTCTCTTGGTATTTATTTCTCTGTCAGTTTTAAAGAATAACTTTGCTGGATATAGTAATCACAGTAATCACCCAGAGTGCTTGAAATATATCATTCCATGCTTTCATGACTTAGTTTTTTAGCCAATAGGTCTAATGTAGTGTTGGTAAGTTTGCCTTTGGGAGTCACTCGGCACTTCTTACAGTTTTCAATAGTCTTCCTTTGTTCTGTCAGGGTCTCAGTGGGCACCATGTCATATTGACTGGGGAGGTAGCAGCCATATGAGAGATTCTCGATTTGGGGATTGACCACATTGCCAGTGTGCAGACTAAAAACCTTCAGAGAAAATATACTTTTGACAGCTAGCATTTCACCTTCATTGGTTCAGCAAGTCACCTGGCACAGCCTGCATTTTGCATGAACTCACTTGGTGAAAGCTGAGAGAAAACTCAATAAGCTACAGTCATGAGCCACTACTCCTCCCATACAGGGCACCTGGGACACTCAGAGATTAGACTGTCATATTCCATAGCATCCACCCCTGATTGCTTTTCCAAGTTAGGACGAGTTTCACTCAGTTTTCTCTTTCAATCTATTTTATCACTTATTGTTTGGGTTTTTTCTTTTGAGTTACCTTTACAATTTTATTTTTTATCTCTCATTTTTCCTTATGGTTTTATTCCTTTGTTCTCCTTTTCATTGTTTTTTCCATTGCTAGGAACTGAGACCAAGCCCACATATTCCAGAGTCGGGTATTCTCCCTCTGAGCTATCCCCACAACTCAGTTGAGAAGAATTAAGTCCACCTCTGTCCACAACCCATTCCTACTCAAACTCTAGCAGATTTTCTTCCTTAAAGAACTGGGATGATAAAAGATCCAGACTTAGGAAGAGGCTAAAGTCCCACTAGCCCACAGTATCTGCAGAAAGAAAGAAAAACAGTAGTAGCTAACACCATATCTACACTTGTGCTGTAGATTGCAGCCACACCTGGTCAGATTGCTTACAGCTAAAAAAGAATGAAAGTGAGCACCACAGATGGGAAGATTTCAGGGCCTTCCAGAAAATTAGCAAAAATACTAGGTAAGAAAGATACAAGTTAACTTGCACCTGGTACCAAATGGACCTAACAAATACCCACATTATTACATTCAAGAGCTGTTAAATACACATTTTACCTAATAGCACATAGAACATTCTCTAGGATAGATTATGAGTGCTCATAAGCCTAGTCTTAACAATTTTTTAGAAACAGAATTCATGGGAAGTTTGTTTTCTGACCATAATGAATCAAGCTAGAAATCAAACACAAAAACTTTAAACACCATACAAATAGATGGAAAATAAGCAGCTTAATTTTGAACAACAAAGGAATTAAATAGGAAATAAGAAAAAATAAGTTCTTCTTGATAAAACAAAAATGGAGACACTAAATATCAAAACCTATGTGATGTAGCAAAAGCACTACTAAGGAAGTCCATAGCAGTCAATGTCCAAATCAAAAAAGTACACCATAAAAAAATATTTAAAAACATGAAGGAACAGATTACCACTGCATCTCAAGATACAAGTGAAACAAGAGCGGTCTTCATCCAAAAGTAACAGAAATTAAGATCAGAGCAGGAAAAATGCAATGGAGACAAAAATATAAAAGATCATTGGAATAAAGTTCTGGTTCCTCACGAAAGGAAAATGAAGGACACGAACCTATGCTAAACGAATTAAAACACAACAAGAGAGATAACTCAAACAACATCTGAGGTAAAAAGAAGACATTCCAACAACATCATAGGAAAACACATGGACAATGCTCATCACATGCAGATTCACAGCAGTGCCACAACCAAAGAAAGATGTATTTCTTTCACCCCTCCCTCGTGCATAGTGTACAAATGCCTGTCACTAACAGGTAGGGCAAGAAAACCTTTGAGTTACTCCTGTCCCTCTACAGTACAGGCTGATGTGACACTGAGCAGTGTAAATAGACTTATTGTTGCCCCATCCTCGAGGTACTGCCAGAAGAATTCCAACAGAAAGTTTGCCTGGCCACAGATTCATACTTCAACTTGCACCCACAGGCCACTCAGCTGAAGAGGTCTAGGAGAAAAGCCCTGGGTATCACATGAGCAAAGAAGGTCCCAAGAATTTATTTGCCCAGCTCAAACCATATCCAGTTCCCATTTGTTCTGTAATGGACACAACAGTTGACTCAGGCAGAAAGGAACCCCAGGCTTTTGCCCTATTCCAGGTATGAATGATTGTGGGGTTAAAGTATCATTTCTGAGAAAAAAAATAACCCTAAGTACTAACAGCATTTGGTGTCACCACATCTATGTGACTCTTACTGCCAGGTGACCCCCTATGTTATCTGAACATGCACTGCTGTCCTGACTGGTCTGAGTGTCAGATAGGTGGTGATGAAGTATGTAGGCCCATACCACTGTCTGGAAGACAGTTGTATCAGGTCTGCGCTACTGTTACAGACAGAGCCAGAGACTGACAAATAACACAGCTTATGCTAACAATGCCTAAAACCATTTAGAACATAATCAAAGCCATGAAAGCAGAAAATCTCCACACAATGTTTTCAAAACAACTCCTTCAAGTAGAGTACATAGAGCTGTGACTTATTCCTGCTTTAATGTTAAATTGCAATTTTAGACTTTCCAGGATGAAGTGGTAAAATGGAATTTCAACCAAAAGCAAGAAAATTGTCTCACAACAAAGATCCACAAATTGCAACCACAGTTGTCTTTTCAAAGAATCTTTAGACAAACCGTATCGCTAGAAGAAAAGCGTTAGAGCAGTTTTACACTCATGAAGCACAATTCTAAGCTTTAGGCAAAGTAGGGCAAAAGGATATACCCTGTAAATTCAGCAATTTCCCTTAATGTATTACTCTGAAATGTGAGTTTTGATTACTCATCAACACTGACGGTAAGTCAGCTCGTTAAATCTGCTTACTTAAGTGTTAAAAGCAGTCCTTACTCTCAAGACACATCCCACCTATGTCAGTGTTCAGAACTCCACAGAGTAAGAACTTCAAACTACACCGTGTACTTATATTTCTTATTTTACTTATTTCAGGAAATAAATAACCCGGCCTCGTATCTTCAATCTATGGTGTTGGTGTGTTTGTGATGTATGGCAAAATGGGACACAGTCAAATGCAGGTTTATTCATCTTCATAGTTGTTACCTTTGTGTTACAAAGCCATGTGAAGTTGTATTCCCTTATTTTCAGTTGTGAAAATAATTGGGAGAATGTTTTACAAACTGATCAATGACTCTGTTTCCTTAAAGACGTAGACGATTGAACTGTGTGCCAGACCTCACTTTATTAGAGTTAACAAATTTATAAAAAAGCAAATCTTAAAAACAGAGACTATGATACAAATTGCTAGTCAGATGTGCCAGTATGTGTATCATATCAGTACGTGTAACAACATGCCAGTAACACAAAGTAAGAAGACCAGATGCTCAACGTGACACTTTATTATAGTTTTATTTCCGTGAGTCTTGCATCAGGAAAACAGAGACCTCTTTTATTATGAGATTGGCTCTTCACTTGTACAATGCAATTTAATTAGAGTAAAATGACATTTTTACCTAACCTATTTTGTAAAAGTAAAAGTAAATGTTTTATGTACCACTACAACCTGTCTTGTTTCAAAACTTTTCTATGTAAATACAACAGCGTAGTTATTTTCACTTTCTTTTTCCCTTAAAACCTCAAGATAACTGGTTATCACTTAGTATTCAATTTCTCCAGCTGCTAATGTTACAAACCCCAAATTGCTACCCATGCTTTTAAATTTACATTTTGAAAATGCTTTTTTTTTGGTACAGTGGCAATGTAAATGACAAACAAGAATGTATAAAATACCGAAGTTTTAAGAATACAGATGGGTACATGCATTTCAAAAACAGATCGATATTCTTCAACTCCAAATGCAGATTTATGTTGATGAATTCTAAAAATTTATAAATTAGATTTAAAAAGTCTCCAGAGAACGTCCAGATAATTAGAACATAACGGTTCTGAAAGCGGCTAAAATCCATTCTGGTCACAAGGGAAACAACTGAGTGGTGGCATTCATTTACTAGAAATGAAGTATTGGTTTATCAGTGCACATGGTAGCATTACGTCTACGTTTTCACATGTCAGTTAACGCAACATCTTCAGTCTTCAAAGAAATATAACAAATACTTTTTAAAATGCAAACAAACCAATCTGCTTTCCTTGGCAAGCTAAATGAAGTCTTACTCTTAACAGCTGACGACCAAGATCCCGAATGTAGAACGACCCTGAGAATACTTGGGATATAACACATTGGGTTCAGCTTAGATCTGGAAGCAAGAAGAACAGGAGATGGATGAAAATAATCATTACAACATTCTACGCAATGTAAGATGCCCTTAAATTTCTATGAACATTCTGTATATCAAATTTTCCTCTATTCCTCTCTGTTGCCAGAATATCTTTCTCGCTTTCAGAATGTTATATGTTATGCATAATATCCTTATACGTGTTACACACTATCCATAATATCCACAATACAACTTAGCATCTCCTTCCTGCTCTGTTTCTAGAGATCTGCTTGTGTTGAGGCTGATCATACACACTAAGGAATATATATAATTCTTTCCGAATAGAAGTATCGCTAAACCAAATTCTCTAATTTGAGTCAATCTGGTCACAGGAGCAACACTAAATCTACCCTAACTTAATTTTAATTTAGTGTAATTTAAATTTTTGCAGATGTTCAAAGCTGTAAAAAGAGAGCTGCTCTAGAAGTAGTAGAGTCCTCAGGTCTTAAACAAAAGCAGCCTTTATGAAATAGTCAAAATACCAAATTTCCTTGATAGTCCCACTTCTTTCCAATCCCTTCCCCTCTCAGCCCACTCAAAGTGTTCCAGAAGAAATAGTTGCATAGATTATATTTTCTGGAAAACATGGTTAGTGTGCCTACACTCTCATCTAGTCTATCTAATCTGTGCACACAGCTTTGCATTAACACATACAGTCTGGACAGGATCTTTAATTATCTAAAACCAAGGTCAGCTGACAAAATGTTCAGATCTGCCCTTAAACCACAACCCAATAGTGACATGATACGTCAGTCTCTTATCTCAGGAAAGTATCATTAATATTGTTTTGTCATAAGACTCCTTTGGCTTAGGGTCCCGAAAGAGAAGTGTACAAAGAAATTAGAAGAACATGTTCACTACTCATCATTCTTCCTTTTTACACTTAGATAGCTTTAAGACTTATGTAACACTGGAGTGATGTATGTTTTAAAACTTGTATATACAATTTATAAACACACACATACACAATAGTGGTACAGAATAGGGGTAGAGGGTATGCTATTTTACAGTGTAAGTAATGTAAGTGGTTTGGAATAATGTAAAAATAAAAAATAGGATGGTATGATAAACCACGTATAAACAAATGCAAGTTGTAAAATTAGCTGATGTTTACTTGAATTGAAAATTTTCAACTTCTTTGAATAGCTTGAAGATGCTCTTACAAAGACATTAGGGAATAAAATTTTAGAGATCACTGTTTTTGATCAAGGATTCTCCATGAGGTGTGAACATCAGGGTCACCTGAGACCCAACTGACTCCCCCAAATTGGCCCTGTGCATTTTTGACAAGCTCTGGTAATTATGCCACATGCAATCTTTTTTGAAAAGTTACTCTACGTATTCTAAAATTTCAACTTAGTGTCTAATCAAACACTCATTATTTTGGCTTTATACATTTTCATTACTGGGGAATTAAAAGAAGAACCTCACTGAACTGTAAGCTATACTGCCATCCCAGTTACACACACACATTCACAGTATAAGTAATGTAAATGGTTTGGAATGGGATAGTGTGTATGTGTGTGTGTGTGTGTGTGTGTGTGTGTGTGTGTGAATGGATAGGTATACATACGTTTAAGAAAATAAATATTTTTGACTTAAATATACTGCAGATACAACAATGAAGGGCTAAGGATAAAGGTGAGTGGCAGAGGGCTTGCTAAGCATTACTTATACATATTTATGTTTACAAACATAAACATGAATATAAACACATAAGCAATTGTCATAATAAATGTGTATCAAGGAATTTCATTTAAATGTAGAACAGCAAAAGAACACTAAAAAACATAGTACTCTTGTGAGCTCACTACTTTATGCTAGGAAGAACAGCCGTTTTTCACAAATTAATCACACAGCAACTCCAAGTGAGGTTTAGGGCAACAGTGATACCTGATAAAATAACAGGATCCTGACAACATGCCTCCGTTGAAAGAAGGTTGTCAAAGGATGCTGCAATTTCAACGCTGTATCAAATAAGTCTTTTTAACACAAATATTTTGTTTCAGAAAAGGCATGAGCTCAAAACTGCTAAAATTCTTGGAAGACACTATGCTGACCCCTCTACCAGCAACGCACACACACAAAAGAAATTGTCAACGACTACCTCTTTACGTACTCTTCCTTAAAACAGCTAGGATTATGGCACGGCTTCTGCCAAAACTAATCCTGATTTTGAGAGAAAGAAATATCCCAAGGGATTATAAATCAGAGAATAAACAGCTTGTTTCTGGCTAGTTCCAAATATTCAAGTACTGAATATTCAAGCTCAGAAACATATCCTAAATTTATGTATTCAGCATAATGAAGCCAAAGGAAAATATCAGGGTAAGAAGGGGACTTTCTCCCAGATAAGACATATAATCCATAAAGAACATACACAAAACATCTGTAAGGGTCATAATACTTACATCATCAATGTCTTCATCATCATCTCCGACATCATCAAACTGGATTTCATCATCCTCTCTGGGACCAAATGTGTCCGTTTCATTGACTTTAGCTAAACATACAATAACAAAAATGCCCACTGAATAATCAAAATATTATTAAGTATTATTAAGAAAAGAAATGGGTCTGACATAAAACAATACACATTGATCTCAGAGATCAAATTAATAAAAGTCCCCCAGATGATCATTCATTTAAAAATTGTTACAAAAACAAGAGCCATGTGTTCTTTTGTTCAAAAGAGTATTTTAGTAAAGCCGACAGACTCTGATTAGACTCACTGAAAACCTTCAAAATATCCTTCAGAAAGGATTTGAGAAAGGCCTAGAAATATCCTCATAGTATGCAAGTTCTCACCAGTCAGAGAGACTTAGTCAAATACCTGTAAGACATAAAAGCAAAAAGAGCTGCTAGTTTTAAAAAGGCCAATAATTTCATGAGGATCATCATTGTTAGGAAGAATCTTACTATTTTTATGATAAAATGCACTGGAATTAAAAATAAACTAGCTGCCCTGTAAAGAAAACATTGAGGCTTACAAATTCATGCATGGTCTTAGTTTAGTCTTTCCAAGTTTTCAAGTGACAATGCTTTATGTTGGCCTTTCAGAAAGAAAATAAGTATTTTTGTTTTATATACCCTGTAGGTACAATCATGAATCATGAAGGGCTTGGGAATGTAACATGAGGATCCTGATGAAATTATTGGCAGTTTAAGTGTAGCAGCTCTGTTTTGGTTTTATTTCTTATGCGTAAGCATGAATTGAGTAAATCTTTCTGACTGATAAGATGTAGCTCAGTGGTTGAGTACTACATTATGTGAAGGCCCTGGGTTCTAATCCCAGCACTGCAATACAAAACCACACAACTCCTAACCATGCCAACACATAAGAGAACATTGTTCTCTATAAAAATCAAAACAAGTATCCTAATTGGTGATGCTTACATGAAAACTGCCAGTCTCTTGAGAATGGTGCAGCACACCAGCAACCCAAGCTACTCAGGAGACTGAGGCAGGGGGATCTCATCTGGGTACATAGTGAAACCCCCTATTAAAAGAAGTAACAAAATAAAGTTGCCAGCTACTTAAGAAGGTAGAGTAAGGAGGATCATATTTTGAGACCAGCCTGATCAAAAAAGTTAGCAAGACCCTATTTCAAAACAATAAACTGGGTGTGGTAGATGATTCCTATAATCCTAATTGTGAAATTAGGACGGTAGTCAGAAGCCAGCCTGAGGAAACCACAGACCCTATTTGAAAAGCAAGTGAAAGCAACTGACCTGGAGGTGTGACTTAAGAGGTAGTACACTTGACTAGTGACCCGAAGACCCTGAGTTCAAATCTACTATCAGGGGTCAGGCACAGTGGCTCACAGCTATAATCCCAGCTACTGGGAGGATTATGGTTCAATGCCAGCCCAGGCAAAAAGAAAATTGTTCAGATCACACCTCTGCAAATGAGCCAGGTCTGTGGCCCTCACTGCGTGGAAACCCATAGGTAGGAGATCACAGTCTGGGCTCATCTTGGACTAAGATATGAGACTGTATTTTTAAAAAATACCTTCAGTTCTGGAGGCATGGATCAAGTGCCTGCCTAGCATCACAGAAGTCTTGGGTTCAAAACTCAGTATTTAAAAAGGCAGGGGCAAGAGGAAGGGCATGAAGAAAAGAGAACAAAGGAGAGGGAGAAGGGGAAGGGAAAGAAAAGGAGGGAAGGAGAATGGGGAGAAAAGAAGAAGGAAGAGAAAAGAAGCCAGAGGAGGAGAAAGAAGAAAAAAAGAAAGAAGTGAAGCAAAGGAGGAAAAAAGAAGGGAGGAGAAGAAGAGAGGAAGAGGGGGAGAACAGGGAGGAGGAGAAAGAAGGAAAACAAGATAAAGGAGGAGTTGAAGTAGAAGGAGGAGGAGGAGAAGGAGAAAGTGGAGATGAGGAGGAGGAGGAGGAGAAGTAGATGGAGGAGGAGCAGTAGGAGGAGGAGGAGGAGAAGGCAGGTACGAGGACTAGGAGAAGACAGAGATGATGAGGAGGAGAAGTAGAAGGTGGAGGAGAAGGAGAAGGCAGGGATGATGAGGAAGAGAATTAGAAGGAGGAGGAGAAGTAGGAGGAGGAGGAGAAGGCAGGGATGAGGAGGAGGAGAAGTGAAGGAGGAGGGGGAGGAGAAGGTGGGGATGAGGAAGAGAAGGAGGAGGAGGAGGAAGAGAAGGGATGAGGAAGAGGAGGAGGAGAAGCAGGAGGAGCAGGAGAAGGAGGAGAACCCTAGTACCAAAAAAGGAGGAGAGAGTAAGAAAAAGTTTCCTAAATGGCATTCTTGGATGCTCTATATTCAAAGCTTATAAACTCACCAACTGCTCACCAAAAGAACATTTTTTAGTGATTCCTACTTAACTTTCTAAAATGCTACCATACTTAAAATTTTGTAACACACAACAGACCCAATTCTACCAAAATCCCTCATGTTATCCCTAAGGAACCATAACAGCACATGACAGCATTTGGTAACACTATAGACATTACCATGTTCTGGAAGCTCTCCGTATGCCTTCTGGCTTCTAGCTTCATTTGCATTACACTTCAAAATTACATCAGCTTTTTTATCCTTAGAAATAATTAATGTTTTAAACTGGTGAGAACAAAGTATCATTTGTTTCCTAACTCTTTTCAAGTTACACACACTAAGGAAAAACTCACTCCGTGTTTACTTACAAACTTGTGCGTCTTTCACAAACAAACAAATGCCAGGTACAAGTGGCTCATGCCTGTAACCCTACCCACTGGGGAGGCAGAGATCACAAGGATCGCAGTTTGAAGCCAGTGCTGGCAAAATAGTTCAGGAGACCCTACCTTAAAAAATCCCATCACAAAAAAGGGCTGGCGGAGTGGTTCAAGGTGTAGGCCAAGAGTTCACACCCCAGTACCACAACAAACAAACAAACACAAACAACCTTTGGGTGTAAATTAACAAAAAGAAGGGTAGGGTGCATATAACTAATAGCAATTCATAAAAGGACCTTTTACAGATTTAATCTTCATAAAAGCAGAACAGACAACCTTCCCCTTCATCTTACTTAGTAATACTTTTGATTAGAAGTCTCTTGAAGCACAAAAACTGCAATGTGAACTTTGTAAGTGAAACACAATTGAAAACTGAAAAAGAGTATAATGGGTTCTAGAAAAACATATCAGTGTGAAGTTGGGCCTGAGCTGAGTGGCTTTTGCTTCCCTCATTATTCTGTTCAGTTGATGCTTGTGTAACTATTTTCTCCCTGCATCCTGTTTCCTATCTTAATGACTTTGTATAGAATTAGTTAAAATGTTTCAGCCCTTTCCCTGGGTACTGGCCATTCCTAGATTGTAGGAAAGGTCACAATCAGAAGAGCTCTCAGGAAAATGTGAAGCAGAGACTTACTGTGACAAAATCCAGACACCTGGACCTCTAAACAACAAGCTTTCTGCACAATTGCTGCTTTCTTACCTTCACAGGTCTGGGATGCTCTGCAACCTGCAGACTAAGCTAAAACGCTCTCGCCCACATCGTAAAACCTCTCATTACTAAAGATTAAAATGCTACTCTGGCACCAGGTGACTGAGACTGAGAACATTCCCAGAAACGATGTTATACACATCTTCTCTTGGCAGCATCACGTAAGATGGCCTACCATGGGTAATTCTGCTGTCACCAGAGAACCAAGAGACAGAGTGACAAGATAATACAAAGTGCTAATGCTTCCATGTTAGCAGCTGCACAGCCAGACTTTTCATGTTTGCAACTGGTTCTTAGGATTTATTGCCAATCAGAATGATCTGTGCAGTTTCAAAATACTTAACTCCTTTCTAAGACTGAGAGTAGATGTGGGGCATACCCTCAGAAACTGAATTTTGAAAAGCTCTTTCCAATGGGTGGTTTTGGTGCAAACATCCCTGAGAAGCACAGATTTAAAATGCTCAACTTTTAAAGAACCTGACTCAGCTAGACTGGTGATTGGGCAGAAGTTCCTGTTGATGCCTTACAATTAATTGCAAAGAAATCCAAAGAGAGGCAAGTAAAATAATCATGGTGATTCACTGACCATATGAAGTGAACCAGTATTTCCAAAATTGTATGTGCAGACAAATACACAAAGATTTTATTAAAACGCACATGGGATTCAAATTTGAATGAAAAATATGTAGTTTCAAAGAAAACCTGTAACTTTCTACTTTGGAAGTTTTTATAAAAGAAAATTACTATATGATTGAGTCTATTACAACAGAGGCACAGAACAGTCATAGTGGAGGAGAATCCAATGGTTAACCAGACTCCACTTTGTCTCTCACACAGTGTCCTTTTCTGAGTTGCTCTTTCCCCCTCAGATTATTTTAATTCTGGCATTGTGGATCTGACCAAAGTCCGTCCTGTGAAGCAAAGGGAGGTTGCCACCAGAGCAGCAGCACTTCGTGTCATGAATCAGGGATGATGATTATTCAGATTATGCTCCCACCAGGAGCACTAGCTGTGCAAACACCCAAGTCTTGCCTTTGTTCTTTCCCTGCTATATGACCTCAAGGCTGTTCCTAACTCCCCTTAGACCTGTCTTCCCAGAACAAGCACACTGAAGCTTTCCCATTATATCATCAACTTCTCCAGTCTGTTTTTCTTTAGCCACCAGTTAGCTGGGCCTCACAGAGAAGGGCTATTGCTCCAAGAGAGGGGCTTGTGACAGACACCAAGACTCACTGAAATTCTCTAACGAGTTGAGAATACTGCCAAAGTCTGTCACTATCCATTCTGTCAGAAGTCTGAAAATAACTGAATGCACGTGATAATCTGAAGAGTGCTTATTGGAGAAAAATGGGAGACTGTCAGAAGACCAAGCTCTCTAGTATTTTAACCTGCCCTGTCCTAAGACTCTATTCCTATGCCTCTCATATCTGTTCCATGTAGCCATGAAAATCAGCAACGCAGCAGCCACTGGAAGATGTAGAACAAGTTCTGACCTCTGTCAAAACACCACTCTCTACAGAGCTATTCTTCCGGGAGTACCCGGAAGCTCCCCCTTACAGTAAAGCTTTCCTTTATTTGAAATAATTCCAAGCTTATTTACTAGCAATATTCCACCACCCTTTGTCCAGAGGATTCAGAGAAAAATAGTCTATGCAATGCCTTTAAGCAGAGGTAACATCTGGGGAAAAAAACCCAACGAAAGAAATGTAAAAGTGTTAGAAGTCGATGTCCATAGGAGATTAGAACACCCCAGCACACTTCTGTGAATCTAGAAAGCCCGAGCAGATGCTCACAAAAGAGAAGACACTAATCTCTTACCCCTGAAAGGCCTTAATCTCAGCTCTGATTGATCTTGAGACTCTGCAAAGCACGAGATGAAAACTAGGGATGAATGGTCTGTTGATTGGCTTGGTGTATCCCAACTTGTACAAAGTCACCCTCATAGACTGGGAGGCTTACCATTGTGCGTAGTTGCTGTTGTTGGGTTTTGAGACTGTCTTGCCATGTAACTAACCCGTGAACTCAGGCTCCTACACATTCCACCTCCCAGGTACCAGGATTATTGGTGGTATCAGGACACCTGGCAGGCTTCCTGCTTCTAACAAAATCTCAACCAAAAACATGAACTGTCCACTAAAGGAACCAAGCAGTTAAGGCCACAGAATTTGCTCAGAAAAGTCACTAAGCAAAAAAGCAACAGCAACCAATTTAAGACTTGCTACATTGTATTTGACATGTTCAGTTTTCAACAATAACACCACCAAAAAGTAGGAGACCTTGAGAACACAAAGTACGGCCTCCAACAAGACAAAAAAAGAGTCACCTCAAAAAATATCTTACAGAGGCCAGAAGTTGGACATTACATCAACTACTATAAATACATTTAAAGAATTAAAGGAAAACACATCTACAAATACTGATGGGATGATGACACTGATGTCTTATAGCAGGGAGGAGGACCAGAAGAGAAACAGACAGGCTGTGTTTGGTAATGAGGCAGGGGGAAGGGATGGCAAAGCAGAGAGATAAAACACTGAAACATGAAGAAGGTCACATAGCCCTGGGGGAATGGAATAGCCAGTAAAGTCACCTGCAGCCAAATGTGGGCTGAGGTTTGCTTCTTGCTTCTGTAACCTGCTTGCAAGGGTATATAACGTGAGACCCCTTTGCTCTCAGGGGCTCAGCCCTTGGACGACACGAGTCCACTGGGTCTGTGCCGGCACAATTAAACCATTGCTTCCTGCTGAACTGCCTCAGTGTCCTGTATCTCAGCTTGAGATTCCCGCAACAGTCTCACTAAATGGAAAATGAAAATGAAAACACAGAACTTCTCCAAAGAAACAAATTCCAAACCAGGCATGGCTGTTCAAGTCTGTGTTCCTGGCTGCATGGGAGGTGGAGATCCGGGAGGATAGTGGTTCCAGGCCAGGGTAGGCAAAAAGTTCACACGACCCCCTCTCAACCAATGGCTAGGCACGGTAGTACGGGGCTGTGGTTCCGGCTGCACAGGGAGGCCCAGTAGGAGAACCACGGCCCAAGGTGGTCCCACGGCATAAAGTGGGACCCTATCTCAAAATTGGCCGATGCAGAAAAAAAAGAGCTGGCGGGGTGGCTCAAGTAGTAGTGCTGGCCTGCCTACCAAGTTCAACCTCCAGCTAAGCCAACTGCAATTAGGATAATAATAAAAGGTAAAAAACTGAATAGCTGACTTGACAGGGCCACTGTATAATGAGAAGAAACAACTGGACAAATGATCAACAAGGAAATAAGAGGACCTGAAGTGTAGGGCAGCGAGACCTAACAGATACCTACAGAAACCTGCAAAGCACAGCAATAGACACACTGGAAACTTCACAGTATCATAACTTAAAAGGGATGAGTTTCTTCTACATGAAAATCAAATGGATTTCACAAACTCACAAAGCATATGCAGTTTCAAGCTTGAGCTTACAGAGGGCTATGTATGACCACAGCTTTTGTGCTCATCCTAAATTGACAGCATATGCTTAAAGAACAGTTTGTATTTTGACCATTTGCATGCACATCACCGTGCTCCACCAGCAGGCTATCTAAAGACCATAAGGCCCAAGAGAATGGAAGAGTTGACTTATTCAGCTGCATTCCTAGAATAACAGTTTCCCAGACCATTACATTTAAAAAATGAAGACGTAAGTAATGAACTGGGTGTGGGGGGGCTCACCTACAGTGCCAGCTACACGGGAGGTTGAGGCAGGAGGATCACTTGAGTCCCGGAACCCAGGTTGATACCCTGGGCAATGCAGCAAAACTCCTTTTCCCCAGTAAAAATACATTAAGGTGGTAAGTGACTGGAACTCCACAGGATTACTAAATTTTTGTTCTACCAAGGGAGAATAGGATCAAAGTACATTGTGTGCATGTAGGGAAAAGTCATAATGAAATCCACTGAAACAAACAATAAACAAACAAACTGTGAGACAGATGTTTCTGAGGGGACTGTGGGGGACCCAAAGAGTAATGGGGTGAAGTGATCAGAGTGCACTGCATGCATATATGGAAATATCACGATGAACGACCCCCACACACATAGTACAACTGACATGCCCTAACAAGAAAGTGGGGGAAAACAAGAAAGGAAGACTCCTTTGTAAAATGAACACCACCTCCCTAGGCTGTCATTCTTTTTAGGAAATGTAATTTAGAACCGCTAAAGAAAATGGACAGTTTTGCCATTTTACCATAAGAGCAGTGAAAAACGTCAGCTTGAGCCATTATTACTTCACAGACCAGTGTTGGGGAATCGCCATCTCTTAACATCCTAGAGCATCTAACACACGGCCTTCAGAAGAACGAGAACAGAAGGATCTGTGGTTTTTATCTACACCTACCAGGGATTATTTATTGTATCGTATATTTAAAATAGTAAGAGAAAAAAGCATTTTCCCACAAGACACATATACTATTAATCAACTTGGAGAATTATTCTGAACAATAAAAGAGCCATAATCTCTGACTCAAGGGTCCATAATAATGTTAAATGGCAGAATGGTGAGAGAGCCTATGGGCAGGAACTGGCCAAAGATGCCAATACTGTGATTTCAAACATTAACCACTAAGTAACAAGGACCCAGTACAAATTCAAATGAGATTTTTTTTTTTACCTGATAGTCTCGTAGACCAACCAATATAACATCTGAGGTGTTTATCCAAACCTGTAAAAGACAATTTCCTGCATATTATTTAAAAGATATATGGTACAGAACAATGTTAGATGTGTGTCCCCACAAACTAGATCCTCAATTTCCCCACTTTGGGAAAAGCATCTGTCGAGAATTAGGTTGCAAAAGGGACAAGGTGGTGGTGCAGGCCTGTAATCCTAGCTGTAAGGAATTATTTCTATTTTCTTATATTTGCTGAGGCTTGCTTTGTGCCATAGAATATGACCTATTTTGGAGAAGGTTCCACGGGCTGCTGAGAAGAATGTATATGGTGTAGAAGTTGGATGAAATGTTCTGTAGACATCAAGTAGGTTCATTTGATCTATTGTATATTTTAGATCATGGATTTCTTTATTGATTTTTTTGTTTGGATGACCTATCTATTAATGATAATGGGGTGTTAAAGTCTCCCACAACCACTGTGTTGGAGTTGATATATGCTTTTAGGTCTTTCAGGGTATGTTTGATGAAATTGGGTGTGTTGACATTGTGCATACAGGTTGATAATTATTATTTCCTTTTGGTCTATTTCCCCTTTTATTAGTATGGAATGTCCTTCTTTATCTCATTTGATCAATGCATATTTGAAGTCTACTGTGTCAGAGATATGTATTGGACTCCTGCCTGTTTTGGGGGGCCATTGGCTTGGTAAATCTTCTTCCAGCCTTTCATCCTAAGCCTATGCTTAGGATGTCAGTGAGGTGGGTCTCCTGTAAGCAACAAATTATTGGATCTTCCTTTTTAATCCATTTCATCAAGTGGTGCCTTTTGATGGGTGAATTAAGTCCATTAACATTAAGTGTTAGTACTGATAGGTATGTGGTGATTCCTGTCATTTAGTTGTCTTAGTTGTTTGAAGGTTTGATTGTGTATACCTTGTGTATACCTAGGTTGAGGTTACTCTCTACTTTCTTGCTTTTTCTTTTCCTGTGATTTGGTGCTTCCTGTCTTTCATGGTTAAGTTGGGTTTCACTTTCTGTGTGCAGAATCCCTCGAAGAATCTTTTGTAGTGGTGGTTTTGTGGTGACATTTTGTTTTTCTTTCTGCTTATCATGGAAGACTTTTACTGCTCCATTTATTTGGAATGATAGTTTTGCTGGGTAGAGTGTCCTGGGGTTGAAGTTATTTTCATTTAGTGCCCAGAAGATCTCACCCCATGCTCTTTTGCTTTTAATGTTTCTGTTGAGAAGTCTGCTGTGATTTTGATGGGTTTACCTTTGTATGTTACTTGTTTTTTCTCTCTTACAGCCTTCAATATTCTTTCCTTAGTTTCTGAACTTGTTGTTTTAATGATGATATGTTGTGGGGTAGTTCTATTTTGATCTGGTCTGTTTGGTATCCTGGAGGCCTCTTGCATCTGTATGGGAATATCTTTCTCTAGATTTGGGAAATTTTCTGTTATTATTGTGTTGAATATATTACACATTCTCTTGGCTTGCACCTCTTCTCCTTCTTCAATGCCCATAATTCTCAAGTATGGTCTTTTGATGGAGTCGGTGAGTTCTTGCATTTTCTTTTCACAGGTCTTGAGTTGTTTAATTAATAGTTCTTCAGTTTTTCCTGTAATTACCATTTCATCTTCAAGTTCTGAGATTCTGTCTTCTGTTTGTTCTATTCTGCTGGATTGGCCTTCTGTTTTATTTTGCAGTTCTGTTTTGTTCTTTTTTCTGAGGTTTTCCATATCCTGGCTGGTTTCCTCTTTAATGTTGTCTATTTCTGTCATGAGTTCATTTATCTGTTTATTCATCATGTTCTCTCTTTCACTTTGGTGTTTATACAGTGCTTCTATGGTTTCCTTTATTTCTTCTTTTGCTTTTTCAAATTCTCTATTTTTGATGTCTTGGAATTTCTTGAGTGTCTCCTGTACATTTTGGTTGACCCTATCCAGTATCATCTCTATAAAATTCTCATTGAGTACCTATAGTATGTCTTCTTTTAGATTATTCTTATGTGCTTCATTGGGTTCTTTGGCATAGTTTATCTTCATTTTGTTGGAGTCTGGATCTGAGTATCTGTTTTCTTCATTCCCCTCTGGTTCCTGTACTAATTTTTTTGCTGTTGGGAAACTGGTTTCCCTGTTTTTTCTGTCTTCCTGTCATTGCCCTTAGTGTTGTTACTGTCCCTGTACTGCATGCAATTAAGTATTTTCTAGCTTGTAATAATATATTTAGAATGGAAGGGTGAGAGAAGCTGGAAAGTAAAGAAGTTAAAGAAAAAGGGAAAAACAAATAAACAAACAGTAGGAAAAAACAAAACAAAGAATCAAACAAAAACGTTTCAGAGATATAAACAGGGAGTGTTTGTGTACTAATCGATAGTAAGCTGAACAGGCATTAGAGAGACAGAGAGAGGATTGAGAATCAAAAATAAAAGGAATAATGATAAGAATAAAAATAACAAGTAAGTAAATGAAACATATATTATATACATATATATATATATATATATATAAAATAAGATAAAACAAAATGAAAAATAGAAAGTAAAAAAAACCCTCCAAGTTCAAATGCAATGAAGTTTCAGTCTTAATAATTTTGGTGTCCATCTCAGTCTCCATTCCTGGAGATGGTGCCTTAGATGTTGTTCTGTAGTTGTCTCATCAAAGGGGACACATAAAGTAGAACAACACTGCACAAAAAAAAAGCCCACAAAGTGTCCCAAGTTCAAATGCAATACAGTTTCAGTAAGTTTTTCAGCTTGCAGGTGTAGTTCAGTTGTTTTCTCATCAAAGGTAGCGAGAGAAAAAAAAAGAGTCTGCAGACAGGTCTGTGAATGGTATCTGCGGCTGTGGCTTGCCTGCCCACTGATGTCAGCCTGCTGTTGCTGCAGGCATTACTTATGCAGATCTCTCTGGGGTGAGCTTAGCAATCACCTGGCCCCACAGGCTTTGTTTACTCAGAGCTCTCCTGTGCATGAGCCACTGCTACTAGCTTTCCCCTTTCCAAGCACAGGCTTTCTCTGGCCTGTGTGTTTGTTTACAGCTCACATGGGAAGTGCATCTTCCCTCCTCTCCTGTGGAGTTTTCCTCCCTCCACCATTCTCACAAACTTTCCTGCTCCTGGTTGCTGGGCGCATACCCCCGCTCCCACCAGAGCCTCTCAGGCCAGGCCTGGCTTGTTTATTTACAGCTCCAGGAAGGATTCCCCTCACCCCCTCTTCAGTGCTCAGTATGCCACACTCTCTTTGCAACGTGTCTTTATTGTTCTTATTGCTTATTACTCAGTTTCTCTTTTTTCCCCAGGTGGAGGTCGGTCTGTCCAGGGGTCTATGCTGTTCTGGCCAGGGTTGTCTGTTTGAGTACCACTTACCACTTAGCTCATCTTGTCCACTTCTCCCAAGCCATCTGGGCACGGGCAACTGGTAGCCTGGGGGCCCTCCTGGTTTCTCCATTTAACATGAAGTAGAGATTCTGTGCTGGCTGGAGGTGTGGAGGGGTCAAAGTTTTGCCTCTTCTTGGTGGTTTTGCCTGCAAGGTGTGTCTCCAGCGTCTCTCCAAGATTTTACTATAAGAGGAACGCTTTCTGCTTTCTTCCTCTAGCTGCCATTTTGGAATTCCTCAGTTAAGTTCATCTTGAAGTTTAATCTTGCTTTTCTGTGAGTCTTTATGCATTCCCAGATTCAAGGAACAGAGAGCATTTTGGTGAATAATAAATTATCTTTAAAGAATAGGGACAAATTAAAGGCATAAGCTTTACCAACAACCACACATATCAAAACAATGAAAAAGAAGTATGAAACCAGAGGAAGAACATATTATCCCATATGTTATTGATATAAAACAGATAACTAATCATGATGAGACAAATAAAAATGTTAGAACAAGTACAAAACTATTTATATGTATAAATATATATATGTTTATTTATTTATATGTAAATATGTATAGATATCTCAAATTACCTATCTGTCTCTCTGTATATATACAAGAAGGTAACATTGGTGTCTACTTGGGGGAAGTTTACAATAAAAGTAAAATAAAATAATGGGCAATAATATTAAATTTATAAAAAATAAAAATGTTAAAATATCTATATTTTTGTGAGACTGGCATTAAATAGTAAGTTTAGATTTACCAAATTATTTGTTCATGAAGAAAGGTGAAGAATAACTTCTAAAATAATAAACTTAAACATAACAATACAGTGAAAATTGAAAAGAAGTTAAAGTCAGCACCAAATAATGTAGGCAAATGAGGGAAAAAAATCAAACTTTTGCTGACAAGGAGGAAACAAATCAAAAAGCACTCAAAACACATATATCATTAATTACAACAACCACAAATTAACAAAACCCTCCATTTAAGTGATAATGCATTTTCATTTTCAATATTAAAAAATCTAGGTGTAACATGCTTGGACTGTTAAAGGGAAGATCTAGTAGGTTACAGAATGTACCAAAAGTTTTTGTGCAGCGCTATAAACAATTTAAAAACAAATATGAGAAAGATATCAATTGTTATTAATTATACATTTGAAAATACTTTAAAAGGTTTTCTTGGGTTTGAATTATCCCTCCGAACTCATATATTGTAGTCCTAACCTCCATTGCCTCAGACGGTGAAATTGTTTGAAACTAGGGTAAACTCAAATGTAATTTATGAGGTTATGATGGGGTGATAGTGGAGTAGGGTGTATGCTAATATAATGTGACTCATGTCTTCACACAATGGACAGTTTGAGACAGACTCTTCCAGATAAAATGCTATTTTAGCACCAAGGCAAAAATCAGTGGGATGCATGCATAAGCCAGTGCATTTCAGATTTCAAGCAAACCATTGGAAAGCTATAAGAAAGTCAAGGAACAAATTGTCTCTCTCAGTCCTAGAAGAAAACAATATAACTGACAGTTTTATTTCTGACTTCTGGGCTCCAGAACTGAGACAAAGAATTTCTATTATAGAGTCCACCTCCTTTGTAACACACTGTTACAGCAGCAAGCTGTAAAAGAGCCAAATTCTCTAGCTCTGCAATTACAATTACAAAAACCATTCTGCAATTACAAAAACCATTCAAGAAATGTTATAAATTTGGTAATCTCTTATAATATGTAAATGTACTTAATATATACTTTATCATCTTTTTATTGTTGTGCTGGGTGGCAATACATTGTAGCACTTACAGAAGTTCTTATAATGTATCAAATTTATCATAATTGAATTCCCTTTTTCCACCATTTCCTTCATCATTTGTCCATAACAAATAATAATAATAATAACTTCTTGACTGTAATAATAATTTTCTGTGTAATTATTGAGATAATCTATTCCTCACAATCTCTTCACATGTTCTATTTCACAGATTCATGGACACATCAACAAGGGCGTTTAGGTAAGATTAATTTAGATGTTTATTTCTTTATTTGGCAGATGTGGGTTTTGAATATAGGGCCATGCACTTCTTAGGCAAGCACCTATCTCTTGAGGCATGCTATTGTCTTTATTTAATTTATTTTGGACATTGAAAGATGTTAATATCCATGAATCTCTTAAATTTCATATTTTTCTGATTTGTAAAATTTTAACAACTATATTTTCCTTAAGTTTATTCAAATATTGCACTATGGATATTTATAATATTTGAATATTTGAAGAAATTAAAAATAGATATATGATTTTAGTTTAGCACTTTTTATATTAATGAAAATGTAGATAATATAGCCAAGCCCACAATCATAATTGTCTATAGTGAAAGTAAATAATACTCAGGTTGCATTTCAGTTTCAAATAAATCCTTTAAAACTTAAAATTGTGTACATATCCTTAAAAGGAAAATTTTCTAAAAGTTCATAATTTCTAAATCATTATAGTGTGACAGAAGTCCCTCCAATAGTATATTATAATAAAATATAAAATAAATCACCAAATATAAAGTAAAATTACTTGCCTGATACCAGTAGCTCATACTTGTAATCTTAGCTACTTGTGAGACTCAGATTAGGAAGATTGTAGTTTGAGGCCACTCTTGGCAAATAGTTAGTAAGACCCCATCTCTAAAATAGCCAGACCAAAAAAAAAAATGAACTGAATGTGTGGCTCAAGCAGTAGAGTATCTGCTTTGGTAGCATGAAACCCTGAGTTCAAACTTTGGTCCCCATCCTCTTGTTACTTATTGTGCTAATAAACACATTCATATGAAAAGGATATAACAAATTAATTTAGTATGCAAAATACAAAATGAAATTGATTTTTTGACTACATGTGTTAATACCTTAATAATGATTTTAAGATACAGATAATATTTAAATAAAAATTTTATTGAAATGAAAATCAATAAATATATCTTCCTTCATAATGTTAAAATCAACAGTCCGTTTTTTAATAAGAAATTATTAGAGTTCCATATCTTCATAATTTTTCTAAATCAAAGTCAAGAAAGCTAACCTTTATTATGTATCAGGATGATTTCAAATGACACAAATTCATTTCCAAAAGAAGAATTAATTTCATAGGAGAGTAAGATGAATACTGTTTCTCTTCTAAGCCATAATATATTATATAAGTAGAAAACTAACAGGAAACATATCTCTTTGGAAGAAACATTGGCACCTCTTGTGCTTGGTAATGACTATATGATAGCTAGTATCAGTGGTGCCATAAAAAGTTTGTGAAATTTTTGACATAATTTTGAGTTTCTGGTTATTGTTTGATTAGTAATCCACACAGACATGAACAAATTTTACTTTCTGAAAACTCCCTTAAAACACTGCTTTTTTTTCTGCAAATAAATGTAACTCCCTGTCTTGGATTCATCCATAGTTCTGAAGTGGACAGGACTTTTACATTTACTATTTAATAATAGTTACTCTTGCAAAAGGGAAATGAAATTAGAAGGAAGGAACTTTTGCTTAAAGTACTTGATTCTAAACCATCCAACCTAAAATGGTTTCTAGAAAATTATATAGATAAAATATCATCAATAATATACTGTAGATTTTCTCATTAATTTTCCAAATTGAACTGTGATAGCTCCTTAGTAAATATCAACTAGTGAAAACATGATAAAAATTAAAAATACCCAAGGAAAGTCACTAAGATTCCATAACTAGATGACATAGAATAGAGAAAAAAATTTGAAAATTTCTGGTTTCAGCAATAAGAGAATCCTCTGACTTCCTCAGAGGAATACAAATATGTTACTGCTAATGATTCTAATATCATAAAACTGAATAATAGAATGAAATTTATTTTGAAATTAGGACTAGAACATTTACTAGAAAATGACAAACTAAATGAGGAATATAAATCAATTTAATCAAAAATTTATGTGGGTGATAAACTAAGCAATAACTATATATGTTCTTAATTATTTCTGCAAACTGAAATAAAATGTATAAATAACATAGTTGACATTGTTACAACAGATGTCACTACACAACCATTTTTCTTAAAACTAAATGTTGCACAGTTTTGAAGTACAATCTTTTAAAAAGAGTAAATACATTACTTTATTGGGAAAAACAATTTCCAGAAAGAAAAGTTCTTAACCTCAAGATTCTCAATAATTAATTATTTTCATAGACTTATTTCTCCAGAAAATTTACAGCATCCTATGCACTTTCAGGTAGATAAGCACAAAGATGAATTTACCTTATTTTTCTAATTTCTAATTTTAAAAAATGTATAGGTAATTGATAAGTGAAAACTTGACAATTTCAGATAGTCAAACACAAAGATGAATTTACCTTATATTTTCTAATTTATTATTGTTTTAAAAATTATAGGTAATTGACAAGTGAAAAGTGTGCATATTTCTGGTATACAAGGTGATGTTTTGAAATATCTGTACATTTAAGACTACATAAATTAGGCTAAATAACATAAACATTATCTTACACATCCAGCTTTTTGTGATGAGAACACTTATAATTTTCAAATACACAATACATTGTTAGTAACTGTGGTCACCATGTTTTACAACAGATCTCTTTAACTTACTTATTTTCTCAAATTGAAAATTTGTATCCTTTTGTCAAAATTCAGTTTTCTGCCAATACAAACGTTATTAGGTGAGAAAAACTCATAAATGAGAAATTCACACCCTTTCACTTTTTTAACTTTTCTAATTGTGGTTTTTTTCTGTTTTTAGGATTTTTCTTTTGTTGTTGTTGTGCTGCATGGAGGTACATTGTGGCATTTACATTTGTTATTACATTATGTTAAATAAATCATACTTGAATTCACCCATTCCACTTTTTTTCTTTATCCACTCTCCCCTCATTCCTGGAACAGACTCAACAGGGATTATTTTTCCATTACATACTTGTGTACACAGTATTTGTACTATATTAACCCTCCCACACCTTTTCCCAATGTGCTCTCCCTCCAATCCTCTCAGACAGAAATGAGAAAGTTCTTCCCTCCTGTTCTCTGATTTTGTAAAAGAAAAAAATTGATATTTTCGTTCATTTAATATAGCTCCATAGGAATTTTCCTTGTGACATTTCCATGTATATATGTATTGTAATCCCTATTGGTTCATCTCCTCTATTTTTCTTCACCTTTTCACTTTAATAATCAGTATGCTAACAAATCTCAAAATAAGCTTTTACTCATACCTTGAAACCTTTCCCCAACCATACATATCTTTTACATACAACACATAGATCCTTCAGTTGGAGGGGTTCCTAGTGGGCAAAACAATTACCATGGATTTTAAATTACATTTTCATGTTTTTTAATATCCTCCTTATCATATTTTATTTACTGTGCTCTTCTAATGAAATGTGTATTTAATAATCATTTTCCGTATTTTCCCTTTAGATAGTTTTATCTAAACTACTAAGATTCCAGAACTGCAGATGTGCCTCAATGTGTAGCATCTGCTTTGCAAGTGCCAAGTTTTGAGTTCAGAGACATAGTCCTACAAAAAGTAATAAAATATTATGATTCTATTTCTTTTTAATGTTTATGTTTTTAAAATAAAGTACTATAAACCTGAGTAATACAGCTTAAATTCCAGTACTCATGCTTATGGAGCCTTTCATGGGATTTCATAGGATTTATAATAGCATATTAATTCCATTTTTGGCACATCTGGACATTGCTCATTTCTAAAATAAATTAAATTGACTTTATTTTATCATCTTATTATATTATATTGCATGTATACCTACTATTTCATTATATATTTCTTACATCTTAAAGCATCTTCAGATTCATAAATACTACTGCATTGTTCTTTTTTTGATGTTTATTTTGAAATAATTTTCAAGAATAAATTCATGTATCTATTCTTCTCCCCTTGTCTTTAACATTGTCTTCCACTCAATGTTTTACATATAAATTACATGACATTGCTTATGTTATTCATATATTCCAATAATAGCAGATGGCCTCCATTTCTTTTTGTATTTTGTTTTTAGATGTGATTCTAACTTTCAGTTGACATTCCATTAAACTTCAAATAGTTAGAAAATATCTGATCAAGTGCATGCTCATGAATGTCTGTGTACATGTGGAATTTATAATTTTACTCTTCACAAATGTAAGATTTCAGAATTCTTTGTGTTTTTCAGTACAGGTATAGTACTACATGGTGTTATGTATATTTAATAAAAAAGAAATATGGTTTAATAAACCTATTGTCATTATGTGGTGAACCTATCGATCATATACACAAACCTTTTATTTGCAGTCCTTCCTATAATTTTTATAAGCCTATCACATTTATGTTTTTAGTAATTTAAAAATTATTTGTATTTATTGTATGATTTGACATATATTCTGCCTTGAAGGTTTTCTTTCAGAAAGATCAATACCATGCTTTTTAAGGTAGGGCTTAGAAATGTATTACTTTTGAATTGTATCCAGCTTCCCTTCAAATATGGCTTTTTTTCATGTAGTTGATATATTTAATCAATTACTTTCTTGAATCTATCAATTATGTTGGTTCCCAAGTCTTAAAAGACATACTGCCTGAGAAAACACAGACCCACATTCTTTAGTTCATTAATGCACCTCTATTTTATAGCAGTAACCTATCTCCACATGATAATTATAATTAAGTGTTCCTGATATCAAACCAAGAGTATCTTTATCTGCACTCATACATACAAAGTCTTTCAGAATTCCTGTTAATTTCATTGGTGTACCTTTGTCAGTTTTCTTTTTAATAAAAATCCACTCTCCCCTGAAATGTGGTTTGAGACATATTGGCTACAACAAAGAAGTTTTCTGTTGTGACTTGATTCTTAGGAAATTCTCATAACTACAAAGATTTTGGTGGGTCAATGTCCACTTTCAAATTATGTTGAAAATGAATGTATAGTGCATAAGACCTAGTCCCTATGTTGAGCATAGAGTAGAATCCAGCACATTGAGAACAATAAGCTGAAGAGTTTACTAGATTGCCCCAATCTAAAATAAGAAGACACGTCAGAGTTCAACTACCACCCAGAGTTCTATATAATTTTTCTTAAAACCCTAATTAAAGGAAAACAGGGGAAAGGAAAATCCAACTAAACTTGACCCTGGATGCATAATTCTCAATGTACAAACATGAGGCAACAAGGCAAAAACCAACTCCACCACTAAGGACTTAAGTATATAAACAACAGTGAAAAGGAAATATTAAATATTGTATTCTAAAAATTAATAGTAAAAATGATCAATATTCTCAAAGAGAAGACACATAAGCTAGTGACTGAACTCCAACAGGATGTGAATAAACAAGTATAAGAATTTAAAGAGAATTCAAACAATTAAATGAATGAAATTAAGGAGAACTTGCAGAATATGAAAGAAGAAATTAATAAAGATATAGAAGTCCTGGAAAACAACCAATTTGAAAAGAACAGCTCAAAATCCCAAATAAAAAAACTCAAAAGATAAAACACAGAAATTAAATAAAAAATGACCACGAAAGAATGTTAAGAAAATAAGAATGTAACATGCAAGACATCTGAGACATGATCAAAAGACCAAATCTATGAGTCATGGGTATAGAAGGAGAAGTGATACAAACTAAAGGCATAAATAACTTAATCAATAACATAATAGCTGAAAACTTCCCTAACCTTGAAAGGGAGGGAAATCCAGATACAAGAAGCTTACAGATTACCAAACCATCAGGACTAGAAAAGAAACACCCTCAGACATATCATAATCCAATCATTCAATATACAGAAAAAAGAAAAATTACTGAAAGCAGCAAAAGAGAAAAGACAAGTTACGTATAAAGGCAAATCCTTAAGAATATCAAAAGACTTCAACACAAACTCTAAACATAAGAAGGACATGAAAAGATATATTTAACTGTCAACCTAGACTAGCCTAATTGGAGGAGAAATGTAAACCTTCCACAACTTGTAGAAAGTAGATGATTTCATGACCACCAAGCCAGCACTACAGAAAATGCATAAAGTTCCCCTATACACAGAAGAAGAAATTTGAGTCAGCCAGGAAATTTCAAGGAGGAAAGAAAACTCCTTTAAACCAAGCAGACTGTGCAATAGGTAAGCATCAGTGAAATGAAAATTATCAAAAGCACCACACACCTCTCTCCGTACTAACATTGACTATTAATGACCTCAATTCACCAACAAAAAGGCATAGAACAGCAATTGGATTAAAAACCAAAATGTAACCATCTGTTGCTTACAAGCAATACATCTCACTGTGAAAAACAGACAGTAGCTTAAGGTGAAAGGGTGGAAAAAGATTTTCCAAGAAAATGGACCCCTAAAACAGGCAACAGTAGCTATACTTATATCTGACAAAGTGGACTTCAGATTTAAGTCAGTGAGAAGAGACAATGAATGATACTTCATAATAACAAAAGGAACAATTCACCAAGAGGAAATAATTTTTAGAATATTTGTGCCAAACATGGTTGTAGCCAACTACACTAATTAAAAAAAAGTAATGGATGTAAAAGCACAGATATAGACCCCACCACAGTGATAATGGGAGACCTCAATACCCTATTGTCACCACTATCCAGGTCGTCCAGACAAAAGATCAACAAAGAAGCATCAGAATTACTAGACATCTTAGATCAAATGGACATAATAGATATCCACAGAGAATTTCATCCAGTCATCATGTAATACACATTCTTCTCAGTAGCTAATGGAACTTTTCCCAGAATAGATCACATTCTAGAACACAATATAAAAAAGTCAAAATATTCCCCTATATCCTATCAGATCACAATTATATAAAACTAGAACTCAATAAAAAAGGAAATGATAGAAAATATTCAAACAACTGAAGACTGAACAATACATTGTTGAATGACTAGTGAGTCATCAAAACAATGAAAAAGGAAAAAAGTTCCTAGAATCTAATGAAAATGAAACTGCAACCTATCAGAACTTGTGGGACAAAGCAAAGGTCTGTTAAGGGGAAAGTTTAAAGCTATCAGTGCCTACATTTAAAAAAACAACACAGACATCTCAAGTAAAGAACATAATTAAACTCCTCAGTTTCTACAAAAACAGGAACAACCCAAATCCAAAACTAGCAGACAGAAATAATGAAGAGCAAGGTCAAGGTTAACGAGATCAACACCAAAAATACTATACAAAGAATCAATGAAACAAAAAGTTGTGTCTTCTAAAAGATTATAAGATGACAAACTCAGCACATGTGACAAGACAGAGGAGCAAAAAGACCCAATCAATACAATCCAACAAATACTAGTGAAATTCAGAGGATCATTAGGGCATACTTTGAAAACTTATATTCAAGTAAACTGGAAGATCATGAAGAAATGGATAAGTTTATAGATGTATTTAAATTTAAACAAAGGAAATATAGACCACATAAATACATATATAACAAGCAATGAGATTGAAGCAGTAATAGAATCTCTCAACAAAAAGAGCCCAGAACCTTATAGACTCACAGCTGAATTCTACCAGATCTTTAAATAAGAACTAAAACCAACAGTCCTCACAATTCTTCAGGAAATAGAAAGGGAAGGAACAATACCAAACTCATTCAGTGCAGCCAGTATTACACTCATTCCAAAACATAACAAAAATTCAAGAAGGCAAGAGATTTACAACAAATACCTTAATGAATATAGATTCAAAAATTCTCAACAAAATACTGGCAAACTGAATTCAAAAACACATTTAAAAAATCGCATACCATGACTAAGTCAGTGGTCATCTCCTCATCTCAAGGATGCAGAGATGGTTCAACATATGCATATCTATATCTGTAATATAGCATAGAAACAGAAGCAAAGAGAAAAATTACATATCACCTCAATAGATGTAGAAAAAGCCCTTGAAAAAAGTTAGTGCCTTTTCATGATAAAAGCACTAAGGAAATTAGGAATAGAGGAATATTCCTCAGCCAAACTAAAGGTTATGTATCACAAACACAGAGCCACAACTACACTACAGACTATATGAAACCAATCCTTCTAAAGTCAGTAACGAGATAAGTATATACTCTTCCCCCACTCTAATTAAATACAGTCTTGGAATTCCTATCCAAAATAAGAAGACAAGAGGAAGAAAAAAGGGATCCAAATACAGAAGGAATATATCAAACAATCCCTATTTGCAGATGATATGATCCTATTCCCCAAAAGACCCAAAAAGTCCACAAAAACGATTAGAAATCATAAGAGCTTCTTGCAAACTAGCAGGATACAAGGTCATTATACAGAAATCAGTAGCCTTTCTGTATACCAACTATGAGCAGACTGAAAAGAAATTAGGGAAATAATCCTATTTATAATATTTCAAAATTAAAATACCTAGGAATAAATTTGATGAAGAAAACCGAAGACCTTTCCACTGAACACTATAAATCACAGAAGAGAGAATCCAAAAAACCAAAGAAGGCATCATAAGATAGAAAGGTATCCCATGCTCATGACTCAGAATCAACATTGGGAAAATGGCTATACCAACAAAATCAATCAATACATTCAAGGCAATCTCTATCAAAATTACAATGACATCCTTTACAGAGATAGAAAAATCAATTCTAAAGTTCATATGGAAACAGAAAAGCCATCAAATACCCAAAGTAACTGTTAGCAAAAAGTCCAATGCTAGACTTATCAAACATTGGTTAGATCACATCAACCATATCATCTCCCTCACTACACAACTGATGAATCAGTTAAGAAGAAGTTGTGGTGTGTTATACATATATATAAAGAAATTTTGTTCAGCAATTAGTAACATAAGGTGGTTTGAAAATAAATAGATGCAAATGGAGAACATTTTGTTATGTGAAGTAAACCAGGCTCAGAAAGACAAAGACTGCCTGTTTTCTTTCATATGTGAAACCTACATCAAAAATATAAAAATATACACAAAAACAAATATTATCATATACAAACTTTTATGTATAACATGTTTTTAATAGTGGAATTACTATATGGAACTGAGTGGAGGTGAGAAAAGAAAAGAGAATGATAGTCAACAATACAGAGATATGTATGTGCAGTGGAGGTAATAATGATATGTATTGAAAGCTGTTGAATAATGGCAGTTGGGAGGAGGGCTATGGGAGGATTATAGCAAGGGTTTAACTAGTTAAAATAAAGCATACTTACAGTGGGGATACATAAAGAAACCCCTTTAAAAATTGATGTTGGAATTATTAACTAAAACAGAACAGTATAAAAGGCACAGTGTATGGAGGAGTACTTATGGGACTAGGAGGCTGAATGCAGACGATTAAGGTGAGGGAGTATGGTTGATGTGCTTCATATACATGTAGGAAATAGACTGATGAAACTTCTTGTAAATGCTTTGAATGGGGCAGGAACAAGATCGAAGGGAGCAAAGGGTGGGGGTGATCTAACCAATGTACAATGAAGATTTTTGAAATTGTCCCAAGGAAACTCTCTTGTAAAATGAATATATCCTAATAAAAAAAGAACCTATTTTAATAGAAATTACCATGACAGGATTCTCACTGCATCTCTTCTTCCCACAACTTGAGGTTCCACTCCACAGTGAATAATGTGGGTATTATTTTCTTGGGGCTGCCATAACAATGTACCATATACTTGGTGGCAAAACCAACAGAAACTTATACTAAAAGAGCTCTTGGTGATTGAATACTGAAATTAATCCTTCAAGGAAGATTTGACCCAGTACACTGTTTCTTAGCACCAATTTTGATGAACATCCTAGAAAATCTCAGTCAAAGACTAACACATTGAAACAGTGGCTCCATTTCTTCATGTTCTAATGTGTGCACTCTATTCTGAACTGTGAACTCCTAGCTGTGGTTACCCTACAAACCAACCAAGAGAGAGACTGGGGATCTCACACAGAGCAAAAAAGAAGCTAAAATCCATGACAGGACCAGGCTCTACATGAAGGCAAAGAACAGATGTACAGAGAATCTCTCTAAACAGAGCACAGAAACAACATAAACAAATAAAATCATTTCATATTCATTCTTTTGCAATGTCCATATGGAATCTTCATTTTATTTGTTTTGTTTTGGTTTCAAACAAGATCCCCTATATAGGACATGACGACCTTGAAATAGCGATCCTCCTGCCTCAGCCTCCTGAAGAGTGGAGGAAAGAATTCTTAAGAAATACTTTGATTAATCTGGCATATAATATAATGAGGGAGTATGATAATGACAGGATATTTACCAGATTGAACAATCCTTACACACAGAATTTCATATTCACACTCTAAGATATAAAAAGTCTATACTTTTCTCTGTTAGAACTCTATCTGTAAGTGAAAGACTTGAATATTCTTAAGGAGCACATTAGTTACCAAGGAAAATCATTTCTAACACCTGGTGCTAATAATCCTAAAGAGTTATTCTGGTAACAAAAATTAACAGACTACTCTTCAATTAGCTCAAGTCCATGTAGTTATTAGATAAAGCCCTTAGGTATTATTAATAGTGGGAGTGGGCACTGGTTCCTTCTCTAGACTAACTAGGAGAGAACCAAACAGGGTGGCCTTTCCTCTCCCTAAGATTGACCTGGTTAAACACCTCCTTTTTGTTGGGCCTAATTAGGGGATGGGGTCATGTGGATTGTGCCTTCCCCACAGATACAGACTTTCACAGTATGGTCCTTCTCTTCATTGCTGCATGTTCTGCATCAGTTTTCCTCTAAACACAGAAGACATTTCCCATCACTTGAATTGCAAGAGAGGGCCTTACTCTCCCTTGGCTTTTCTCACACTGATGCAGCCACTAGAAAATTGACATATTGTTCCTAAAGGAGGACAGTTCCTTTTTAAGTCTGAGATAAATGTCCTGCTGTGATCTTGTCTTAATTGACTAGGACTACTCAGTTCAACTTCTGAAAATGAGGTGCCTTGATCTGCTCCTGGAACTTCTGATGGTCTGGATCCCTGGTAAGGACAGAGGGAGAGTAGGGAGATAGGGTAGGAGAAAGAGATCTATGACTCCCTGCTTACCATGTGTGTTCTATCCATGTGTGAGATGTGCAATTCTTTTCTCCTAGCATGGGCATGTTAAGTTTTCATTTACAATGATGATGAAGATTCCAGAAAAATGAAAAAGACTAACACTGATGTTGAGGGATTATGTATGAGAAATCATCAGTCCTTTTTATGCTCTTCAAATATCTTTATGCTTATTCTTAGAACATGCACTAGGGGCATAAAAATATTAAAAAGAAGTAAACAACAAAAGAAAAAAAACATAAAAATGTACATACTTGCATTTCCATCTTATTATGATTTCAGGTTCCAGAAGGGATGTTGTGTTGATGCAGACTCCACTATCCTTGCCCATCACCTCTGGAGAGCCAGTATCCATCCCCTGAGTGTCTAGTAAGAGCCTCCTGCATAGTAATGGAATGACCAATTTTCTTGATACCAACAGAATTCGGGCCAGTCTCCACAGCTACTGATATATTTGGCTTCTAAGGGTTTTCTGGGGCCCCAGACAAGTTCAGTGGCAGTGGATCAGGGACAGACTTAACAATGAAAATCAGTAGGCTGGATGCTGAAGATGTTGGAGTTTATTATTGTATGCAAAATTCACATGTTCCATCCACAGTAAAACAGCCTCAAAAAAAACCCTCCTTGCTTCATGTGGCCCAACTGCCTTTATGAGTTTTTGTCTAGTATATGCCACAGACGTTTTTCTGAGTTTGTATATGAGAAAGAGAATAGGCTGAGACCTCTGAACCAGGAGAATGTTTACTCTATCTCAGGGATGACCTGCAGCTCCTACATTCTTGAATACCATAGACAACACTCAAATGGAGAAGCTCCGAATGCCTTCAGAACAGCCAGGCATGAATAAGGGAGTACTCATCCTCATTCCCCCTACTTTATGAACATACAATGATTAACTTCATTATAACAGAAATATATAATTGAGATCAAGGGTGACACACAGGAATGAAAAGAAATACATTTTCTTTTTAATATTTGGTTAATTTAGTGTTGATTTATTTTCAGATTTTGCTTTATCCATTGCTAGTACACACACCCAACAGAACAATGTTTGTAGTTATTAAGATAGTGATTCCCTAGCCTCCACACCCTTCTCATTTCCACTTTTTCTTATCATTTATCCTTCCTCAATGTGGAAGAGGTGTAGCACTGTATACTACTATGCTCTGAGAAGCAGCTGATTTATCTATGTGTACTTTTGGTTTTCGAATTTCTGTATTGGCTTTGTCATTGTACACCAAGCAAAGATCTTGTGTCAAAAAGGCTATGAATGTTCTTAGTCATAACATGTCAAAATGAAATGCATCTTTTCTGAATTCCAAGTTGGATTTCAAAAATAAGGAATCATCCTTTCAAAATTATAGAGTATTGTAACACTTTAACTAATGTAACTTGAGTGGATAAAAGAACACAAGTGGATTTTCCTTCCAGAAAAAAATCTGAGGTATGTTGGCCAAGAATAGCAAATGAAATCATGAAGGTCACATGGGAGAGGTCAACTATTGGTAAAACATCTATCCTGTAGCTCACATTTTGGATTGGGGAGGCTGTTAGAGTTGGAGTTCAGTTTCAGCCACGTGGAAACTGAGATGAATTTATTGGGAAGAATCACAGAGGGACTACATGAAACTAAAAAGCTACTGTACAATGAAGTAAATGGTCACCAAGAAAAGAATCAGCCCACAGAATGGTAGAAAATCATTGTCAGCTTTGTATCTGACAGATTAATAATCAGAATATATTACTATATTACAGTGAAGAAAAATTGGGCAAATGAGCCTAACAAAGTTTTTTTCAAATAAGGAAGTCCAAATGGCTAAAGAACACATGATGAAGTGCTCAACATTCCTGGCTATAAAGAAAATTCTAATCAAAACAATGATAAGATTCTGCATGACTCCTGTTAGAATGGCCCTTATAAAGAACACAAGAAAAAAAAGTTTTGGAGAGAAAGTAGGGGAAAATGAACCTCATACACTGTTGGTGGGAAGGTAAATTTGTACAACCACTATGAAAAATAGTATGAGGGTGCCTTAAAAAACTAAACATATAACTGCCATATTTCATCAATACCTGTCCTAAGGATATACCCGACATTATGTGGTTACAATAAACATACCTGAAGTAATGTAAGTCAAGTTACAATAGTATTTAGTGTAACATTATTGATAATAGCTATATAAATGGCCAAGATGCCTCAAAATTGATGAATAGGTTAAGAAAATACAGTATTTTTTTAAAATGGAATTTTATTCAGTCATAAGAAAGAATGAAATTTTGTCAGTAGCAGGTAAATGAATGAAACTGGAGAACATCATCTTTAGCAATGTTTGTCAGGTTCAGAAAGCCAAAGGCCACGTGTTTTTTTTCATATGTGAAACAAAGCCCCAATACAAATACAAGCAATATTATGATAAAGAGGTTTACCAAAGGGGAGGTCAGTAATGGGAACTGAAGTGTAAAGGAAGTTAAGCAGCTGAATATATTTGATGTATTACTACACAAGAATGAATACAGATTTTTAAACCTGTTGAAATCACCATATGAGAGGAATAAGGTAGAAAGGAGGAAAACAGAAGGAATGGACCAATTCAGGTTATAACTCAGACATACATGGTGGAAATGCCACAATTAAACTCCCAGCACAACCGTCTTAAACAAACAAAAATATCTTGTTTCAAAAAACTAGAAATGGAAAATAAAACAGTTCCTGTCTGGGGGTTGGCACCAGTGGGAGGGTGAGTATTTAAGGAAAGGGTGTAAGAGATTGAATATGGTGAAAATATTATGTACTCAACTATGAAAATGGAGAAAAAATAAAGTTAAAACTGTTCCAGGAATAATGGTAGAGCAGATAAAGGGGAATGATGGAGAGGGTGAATTCAACTATGACATATTTAAGAAATTTGATAAATGTCATAATTTATCTCCCAATACAACAATAATAAAAATGAAAAATACTAAATAAACAAGTTCCAACAAAAATAATTTTTAAACCTTTTGAAATTATCATAAGAAGGGGACTAAAATAGAAAGGAAAAAGAGAAGGGATGAGCCAGTTAGTGTTATAACACATATGTACATAGAAATTTTCTGTATAGCTATTTTAAATGAACCCCAAAATGTCTTTTTTCAAAAACAAAAAACAGGGAGGTTAAAAAGGTCCTTTCTGAGTGTTTACACAAGTAGAAGGGGGCAGATATAAGGAAATGTGGTAAGAGGGTGAATATGATGACAATATTATTTACTCTTGTATGAAAATGGAAATATGGGACCTGTTGAAACTGTTCCAAGAATGGTGTTAGTAGAGATAAGGAGCAATGATGGAGCAGGTGAATTCAACTATGAAATATGGTAAGAACTTTTGTAAATGTCACTATGTATCTCCCAGTACAGCAATAAAAAAAGTGAATAAATAACAAAAAATTAAAAGAAAAGAAATATATAAAAAGAATCACAAGGATGAAGGGACTACTGCCTGTATTTCAATATCATGCCCTGATACAACTGCAAACTCTATGAAACTAGTGCATCATTCAGTAATTTAGGTTTGTAGTAACTCTATACTTAGTAAGTTTCTTCTCTAAATTCATGCTAGATTGTATTATACATGGTTAATGTATCTAATAGAACACAACTGTTTCTGAAAGTCGATTCTACCTCCTACATATACATAGGCGTGACTTGAGAGAGAATGGTCGTTCAGCAGAGACTATGTAGCTAAGATAAAGAGGACCAGAAGGAAAATCTGGGGCTGGGAAAATCAAGATGAGATGCAGTAGGAACTCAAAGACAGTGTCTTAGACACATATAAGGGACAATAAATACAACATTATGGGGGAAACACATAAGGATACTGAAGGTTGCTGGGCCCCAGTGACCTATAATCTTACCTACACAGGAGGTAGAGATTAGGAGCATCATGGTTTGAAGCCAGCCCAGGCAAATGGTTCTCCAGACCCTAGTTTGAAAAACCCCATCACAAAAAGGGCTGGTGGAGTGGCTCAAAGCACAGGCCCAGAATTCAAAACCTTAGGAGTGTGAGAAATAAATGTTTAATCTTTTGCTCTACATTTTTAGTTAGTCACTCAATCTGATTTCACAACGTAGACCTCAACAATTACCCTAAGGTACCACCCATCTTGCTAAGGACTCTGCTTGTGTGCAGTCTGCAAAGGCAGCTCTAGCAACTATCAAAGCTTTGCTGGATTCTTTTTCACCACAAGAGTCACTCTCTCTTGACATGTCAGAATCTCTGTGAACTTTAAATTTGTCTAATTTCCAGAGGGATCAAAAATGACAGGAGAATATCAGCTCACCTACAGAGGCATATTACTTCTCTGGAATTTTGGGTCATCTAGTCCTCATTTCATCCACAGCATTCAGATATCATCATAAACTGATATTTGTGTACATTTATTTAAAAATTTTTCATCCACACGTGCCACAATGGTTGTAAGAGTGTTCACCAACAACATTGTAATTTAATCCAGAAGTTTATTGGTAACGAATTATAATATAAAGATGCATATTTTATATTATACTGCAAAAATAGCTCTAGATGAATAAAAACATACAAATGAGATAATTACTCAAAAGTTTAAAAGGAAGTAACATACTCCTAAAGACAATGAACTTGTTCTCAGCAAAATTGTGTAGTATATACATAATGAAAGTGATTTCTACATTCCAGTAATAAATATAAACAAACACATTTTTAAATATTGTACAATGAAAATAGTGTCCAAAAAATGTTTTTGATTCAATGTCTAGAGCCTTTAATATGTACTGTCATGTTACAGTAGAAATAAATTAATTTCCAAACTAAGGCAATCCTCTATTTTGACATAATTACCTATTTGAAGGTAATATATCCCCTAATGGGTACATTTAAAAATCCATTCCCTTATTTTTGTTAACTTTAAAAAATGAGTTGTAGTGAGTGCCTGCAGAGCCTGTATGGAGCACTGACCTGAGTAGTGCATGCCCATGACAAGAGAAGCATTGTTTGGCTTGGGGATACCCAATTGTACAAGTGTTGGGCTATTAGAGAGGCAACACTTGCTAACCTTCATGCTAAGGTGCTACCACCTTTGCTTCCCTTAGCTCTACCTATCTCTGTCTTACCAGTGGAAAAGTGGGAACCCCAGGGTAACATGGTGGATGATCCATCTGATGACATGTGATGTGGGCTACTTGGGCTCAAAGTTGCATGCTCAGGCAACCAAAGTGTGTGGGTTCGCAACTTTTTCAGCAAATTAAGATTCAGTGTCTGGTCTACCCCAAGGTGAACTGAAACATAAATCCCTGCTTCATGTCTGAGTTGCAATGTCACTTACAGACAAAGATTATTTTAAATATTATTAAATAATTGTTGAGTATAAACAATTATTTTATATTCATCTAGTGATTTCCATAATTTGTCCTTTTTGACACCACTAGCTAGAGGTCTTTTAAAAAGATCTATGCAAAGGAGGCTCTTACAGTGTGCAGTAGCTGGCATAGGGAAGGAAATCAGTATTCTGTTTTCAGGGTTGGGAGCAGGACAAAGCTTCAGTTTAGGAGTCTGAGGTCCAGAATCTACAATTCCCCAATGAATGTCCCTTTGCCACATCTTACATTAAAGTAAATGAAGCTGGCTGTCAGAGTTCAAGTGAGGTGAGCCAACAAAAAACCCATTTCTCGTGTTGATTTACATATAATATATAGTGTATCCTGTGCCCCTAAAAATGAGCATCCTTTACTGCTTATCAAACACTTGGAACATCTCCCTTTTCCACCTCCAACCCAAACTTGAGCTTGAAATTTTACCTTTTACCTTTCACAATTCCCTTTGCTCAGCACCATTGTCTTTATATTAACATTTGTAACATGAAGAACAACTAAGTTCATTTCTTTGAATATGTTTTCTTTGCACTTACACATTCAAGGATAGTTTTTGGTCCCTCATCTGGACAATGGGAACACAGACTTATATAACAGGTGGCTAATGGAATTTTGTAAATGACTTTAGTGTATTTGTTCAAAGAAAATGCTATGAGTTTTCCATCTTTGTGTCATCACATCACCTTTGAATTCCAAAGTGAAAAAGTGTGGCATAAAGTGATACTCTACATATAGTTTTAGGAAAATAACCTCACCAATTTTCTCCATAGGATAGTTTCAAGTTAAAAATTATCATTTGGAGAAATTGGAACTCTATGTGTTTTTGTTAAACCGAAATGTTCAGAAAAGATGAAGAAATATGGCAGTTTGTAATATAATTTAGTTTACATGTGTGTGATCTATCAACAAGTGTTTTGAAACACATTGTTTTCAATATTTATTCCACTGATTTAATGAGTATATGAATGTCTTCCCAACAGGAGAAGCTTCTAAGGACAAAGCTCAAAGAAAATAGCTGCACTTATTTCACTTTCCTGGTATTCCATGGCTGCTGGAACTGAATCGAGCACATCCCTACCTTCTCCACCAAACACCCCCAACTGTGGTGTCTATCCTTCCTTCCTTGTTAAGTGCAATAAATCATCACCTTTGCACATATTACACAGAAAATGTAAACACAAGAATGCTTGTCTCTACTGCAAAATTGTTTTTCACTGCCCAACTGAACTTTTTGAAGTATGAAAATCCTAAGGTGCCTTGAGTTGAAAAAACTGCAACAAATTCTTTCCAACTAAAAAATTCAACACATTTTTTTTACACTTGACAACTTTTTGTGGAATGTGGTGGTAATTCATTTAATCACAGCTACTCTGGAGTCAAACACAGTAGGACTGCAAATTCAAGATGAGTCCGTGAAATGTGAGGGAAATCTCATCTTAAAAACAAACTGTAGTGCAGAAGCAGACAGCATGAGCTCCATAAATCAAATATATTGCTGAGATGATGGAGCACACTTGGCAGGAAAAAAAGCACCAAGAAGAATCAAAACAATGACACCCTGAACCCCCAGCCCATGCAAAGTTTCTCTGTGCCACATTAGACTGAGAAAACAGGAGGGCTCCTGTGCCACCAAACAGTGGTTCCAAACCTGCCTTGGGAGACATCCAGCAGACCAACAGGGGAGCAAATAAGTGTCACATGGTATTCACACAACCACCCCTGGGATAAACCAGCATAGCTCCCCTGGACAGACTGACTCCACTGTCCCACAAAAAAATAAATAAATAAAAAAATAAAAACTGAATAATAAACAAGGAACTGAGAAGGAATATGCAGCAGAGGGGGCAGGGTGCTGTGCACATTGGAGAAAGGGGGAGTGGTAAGGAGCTGATCTCCACACGAACTTTCAGTGAACAAAGACTGGAATGGTAGCTGGGACAACAGCAGGTGGGTGATAAGCTGCTACTTAAAACAGGACAAATAGAGGTCAACAAAGCTCATCTCTTTAGTCAGTGAGCAACATCCAAAGTCAAATGACATTGAAAAATTGAAAAAGAGTGACCAAACCATAATAACATGTTGACAGCTGGGAGCCAGCTGACAGATCTCTGACTCGCCCCTGAGAAAAGGAGTGAAGCAAAGAAACAAACCTCCAACAAGCCAACACAGAAAAAACCCAAATCCGAAGCAGGATGGCTTCTGGACTATAGAGCTGATCTCCAGAACCTGAGGAAAAGACACACCCTACTGAAGGAGCAGCTGACTAAGAAGCTGCCACTGAAAGACAGGAAAAAAAAAAACTGGTGAGTCTCCCCAACCACCTGGCAAGACTAAAGAGACCTTCTGTTTAAATACCAACACCAGAACTGGATGTTGAAGGAGTAACTCCAGAATTACTAAGACTGAAATTCTTTTTTTCTTGAACCTGGAATTTTTTATGTGTTTGTTTGATCATTTGTTTGTTTTGTTCCCTGTTTGTTTGTCGACTCTCCTGTTGATTTCTTTGGTTTTCTTCTTTTTTTCATTCTTTGTTTTGTTAGTGTTACTATTGTGAGATAGCTAATACTAAATTGCAAACACACCAGGGACAGAAACAGCATACATACACTAACCTAAAACCCAACACACCACAAAACAAAATTAACCCAAGTGAAAGAAAACAGGTGGCTGAAACCACCTATAGCCTATCAAGAACATAGTTACACATTACCAAAGGAAGTGATAGGAAGAAGGAGATGGAAACCTATCTACCCCCAAAAATAATTTAATACAGGATTCAGAGGGAAATGAAACACTGACACCCAGTTACAGAATCCAAGAAAATAAAGATAAACTATGCCAAGAAACCCAAAGAAGCCCACATGTCTAGTAACTCAAGAAATTCAAAGATAACCAAAATAAAGAATATGAGAAGACACAGGAGGAACTATACGAAATTTTAGGAGCCCTAAGTAAACACCAAAGAGAAACAGCAAACACTATAAACAGAGAAGTAATCAAATTAAAGACAAAATAGACAATATTAAAGAGGAAGTGTCGCATGACATGGAAAATCTCAGAAAAAAGAATGAAGCAAAATTACAAAACACAATGGAAGGCCACTCCAGCAGACTAGAACAAGAGCAGAACAGAGAATCTCAGAACTTGAAGATTAAATGGAAATTAACGGAAAAGCTGGAGAACTATTACTCAAACAACACAAGGCCTGTGAAAGGAATAAGCAAGAACTCTCTGACTCCATCAAAAGACCAAACCTCAGAATCATGGGCATTGAAAAAGGAGAAGAGGTGCAACAAAAAGGAATTCACAGTATATTCAAAAAAATAATAACAGAAAATTTTCCAATTCTAGAGAAAGCTATGACCATTCAGGTACAGGAAGCCACCAGGACACCAAGGACTTGACCAAAATAGAACTACCCATGACACATTATCATTAAAACAACAAGCACAGAGAATAAAGAAATAATATTGAAGGCTATAAAAGAGAAAGAACAAGTAACATATAAAGGTAAACCCATCAAAATTGCAGAAGATTTCTCAATGGAAATCTGAAAAGTAAGAAGAGCATGGAGTGAGATATTCTGGGCACAGAATGAAAATAACTTCAACCCTAGGATACTGTACCTAGTAAAACTATCAATCAAAATAGATGGAACAATAAAAATCTTCCATGATAAGCAGAAACTAAAACACTATATAACCACTAAGTCACCACTACAAAAGATTCTTCAAGAAATTCTGAATACAGAAAATGAAAGCAAACAAAACCATGAAAGGATATGCAATAGCAAACCACAGGAGAGTTCCAGACAAGGAATCAGAGAGTAACACTGATTCAACTGCAGACAAGCAAACCTTCAACAACAACAAAAAATAAATGACAGGAAAAACCACATACCTATCAATACTAACACTGAATATTAATGGATTCAACTCCCCCATAAAAGACTATTTGGTAAACAGGATTAAAAAGGAAGATCCAGAAATCTGTTGCTTACAGGAGACCCATCTCATCGACAGAAACAAGCACTGACTTAGGGTGAAGGGCTGGAAGAAGACATACCAATCCAATGCCCCCCCCAAAACAGGCAGGAGTAGCAATACTTGTCTCAGACAAAATAGAATTCAAACTTACATTGATCAAACAAGATAAAGAAGGATACTCCATACTAATTAAATGGGAAATACACCAAAAGGAAATAACAATTATCAACCTATATGCACCCAATGTCAATGCACTCAATTTCATCAAACACACTCTGAAGGAGCTAAAAACATATATAGATTCCAACACAGTGGTGGTGGGAGACTTTAACAACCCCCTATCACCAACAGATAGACCATCCAAACAAAAAATCAATTAAGAAATAGACTAACAAATCACACTATAGATCAAATGGACCTAGCTGATGTCTACAGAACATTTCATCCAACTTCTGCTTGATACACATTCTTCTCAGAAGCTCATGAGACTTTCTCCAAAACTGATCATATCTTTGGGCACAAAGTAAGACTCATCAAATATAAGAAAATAGAAATAATCTCATGCATTCTAGCTGATCACAATGCATTAAAACTAGAACTCAACAAGAAAAGCAATAGTAGAAAACATGCCAACAACTGGAGGCTGAAAAACACATTGCTCAATGATCAATGGGTCATTGATGACACAGAAGAATAAAATAAAACATTTCTGGAAACAAATGAAAATGAAAACACGACCTACCAGAACCTATGGCACACAGCACAGGCAGTCCTAAGAAAAGTTTATAGCCATGAGTGCACATATTAAAAGTACAGAAAGATCTCAAATCAATGACTCAATGCTATATCTCAAACTCCTGGAAAAACAAGAACAAGCATATCCTGAAACAAGCAGAAGAAGAGAAATAAAAATAATATGATCTGAAATCAATGAAATAGAAACAACAACAAAAACTGTACAAAGAATCAATGAAACAAAAAGTTGTTTCTTTAAAAGAAGTAAATAAGATTGACAGACTCCTGGCCAACCTGACTAAAATGAGGAGAAAAAAACAAATTTGTTTGTTTTTGTTTTGTTTCTCCTTTTGCAGAAGGGGAGATAACAACAAACACCATTAAATCCAATAAATCATCAGAGACCATTTTGAGAACGTCTATTCTAATAAATTTGAAAAATCTTGAAGAAATGGACAAACTTCTAGATTCTTATCACCATCCAAAATTGAACCAAGAGGATATTAATCACCTGAATAGATCTACAACACAAAGTAAAATTGAAGCAACAGTAAAGAGCCTCCCCCCAAAAAAGAATTCCAGGACCTGTTGGATTCTCTGCTGAATTCTCTCAGACCATTAAACAGGAACTAATATGAACCCACCTTAAATTGTTCCATGAAATAGAAAGACAAGCATCATTACCTACCTCATTTAATGAAGTCAGTAGTACACCCATCCAAACACCAGACAAAGACACCTCCAAAAAAAGAGAACTATCAGCCAATCTTCTTAATGAACATCGATGTAAAAATCCTCCATAAATTAAGGATAAACTGAACACAAAAACACATGAGAAAGATCATTCGTTATGACCAAGTCGCTTAATCCCAGGGATCCAGACATGATTAAACATAGGCAAATCTATAAATGTAATACAGCACGTTAATAGAAGCAAAGACAAAAACCACCTGATCATCTTAATAGTTACAGAAAAATTCTTCAACACCACTTCATAATAAAAGCTCTAAGAAAACTAGGAATACAACGACTGTACCTCAACGTTGTAAAGGCTATACATGACAAACCTATAGACAGCATCATAGTTAATGGAAAAAAATTGAAACCATATCCCCTAAAATCAGGAATGAGACATAGGTGCCCACTATTCCCACTTCTATTCAATATAGTCCTGGAATTCCTACCCAGAGCATTTAGGCAATATGAAGAAATAAAAGGAATAAAAATAGGTCAAGAAACTGTCAAAATATCCCTATCTGCAGACAACATGATCCTATATATTAAAGAAAAACCAGCAGCATATTTCTCAATCAAAGTATAATGAAATTAAATGATTTGTTCTTCAGTTATGCTAGGTACATTTCAAGTCCTCAATAGGTATATGTAGCAAATGGCACAACAGAATCATCCATATTATCCTAGAAAATTTACTTGATCAGCACTTGTCTAATTACTTAATTCACTGAAAGTTTGTAGCTAGATCAGAAACCACACAGCTCTTACTCCAAATGGCTGGGTGTCCCCAGATGGTCCTTTTGACTGTGCACCTGCTTAGTTTTATTTTTTTCTACATTGAATTGATGCATGACATGCCATATGAAAATAAATCTGAAGTGTCAAATATTATCTTTATCAATGATATTTTGTTATAAAAGTACTATACTTCTCCATACCATAGGTATTTTGCATAATGATTATTTGAAAACATTTGTCTGTTCAAAACCATAATCCAAATGCTTTCTAAATATTACAGTGTGGCAGTAAGTACATACAGGAGGAAGAGAAGACAGAAGGGAATAACATTTATCCAAGCTCAGGGTTTTGTTGCAATGAGGAATTTAGGAAGTATGAAGAGACTTCCTGGAGAGAGTCAGTGTGATGTGAACTCACTGAGGAGTTTAAGAAATACGGGGCTTGGGCAGTGAAGGTGCAATGGGTGTGGACCCTATGTGCTCCTCTCTTCTTCAAGGAGTAAATCCTATAACCTGATATGACTGTAGAAACAGAGGTTCATCCTGTGGCTTCCAGATGGCTCCAGAGCTTCCTCTCTGCTCAAAATGCTTGTTGCCATGTAAAACTGACAAAAGTTCTTTCAGTTCACTTGATTTCTTCAGCCTCTGACCTTACACAGGGTAGCTAACTGCTAGCAAAGTCTGAATGCACTAAGACCATCATGCAAATTGTTAGGGATCTCCAGTTCTTCCCCTCTAGGATAGAACTCAGTGCTAGGTTACTTACCCCACTTGCTGATAAATTTATCATAAGGTCCTAAACTTTAATGCTTCCTGTTCTTTAGGGCACAAATGGGGGAGGGTTGCAAAGGGCTGGAATAAGTGAGTACATATTCAGCCCATACACTGCAAAGCTCCTTGAGTCCAACAGTGGATCACAGTACACAAAAAATGGAAACTTCTATATTAAATGCATACCTAAAGCAAATAACTGAGAGTCAACCAGTCCTCCCTTCCCTCAGACCACATAAAATACCAACTTATAAATCATGAAATGCGAGAGTTTCCATGTAATTTTGTTTGGTTTTGTTTTCATTCTTCCTTTCTTTCTTTATTCTTTGTCTCTTTCTTTCTTTTTCTTTTTAAATTCTTCTTCTTGGCAGTATTGGTGTTTGAACTCAGTGACATTTTCTTGCTAAACAGTCACTCACAACTTGAGCCACACCCCCAGCCCTCTAGGGCTGCTGGGACTGGGTCATTGACATGATCACATGATGAATGTGTGGATAACAAGCTACACACCATGTCCAGTGGTGTGAAACAGTACCTAACCCTACACTACCAAGTCTTGACAAAAAAATTGAGAGTACTTCAACAAAAAGAATTCATAGGATGACAACCTTAAACCAATGACTTGGCCTTAGATGCATAAATCACAATGAAGAAACACAATTAATATGAAAAAACAAGCAACTTGACTCCTCCAAAAATCATAGTTCCATAATAATGGACTCTAATGACTGAGAAGTACATAAAACATCAAAAAAATTAAAAGAATGATTATAAGTATGATATAATTTTGATAGGTCATATCAAAATTAAAAGGTACCAATAAATACTTCAAAGAATACAAACAGTTGAATGAACTAAAGAAGATAATGAAAACATTCAATTAAAGCATAGAATGCATGAGAAAATTAAATTGAAATTCTGGAAATTCTGGTAGGTCACTCATATGAGTTACCATATGTAACGTCATAAACAGCACTCGCCAAAGTCAAATATGCATCCAAGAACCAAGCTCCTGAGCACTCTTGACCTACTGTGTCCCATACTTGCATTCCTACTGTTCCATCCTCCAGTTCATGGTGTTTGATAAAATGTCAGTGTAACTTTTGCCAGAGTGGTGTTTTCAAAACTGTCATACATGAATCTGATAATCAAGGTGGCCTTGCTGGGAAGGAGATGCTTTTGGAAGCATGGGTGCATTTCAGCTTGCAGGGCCAGTGGATTCCTTCAGCAGAATCCTGTGAAAATATTGGCATGAAAAAGACAGAAGGTGATATTTTCTGGAATGAGTATGGTAAGGCTGGATTGAAAGATTTAGGTCATCATCCCTCAGTTCACCATTTTTCCCTACAGGACACTCATGGTCCCTTCTGCTTGCTGAAACCACATCTTTAGCATCTCGTGTATATGACACAACATAGACCTCTACCTGTCTTGTGATCATTTTCATTTCATAATTCCTGGTGAATTATAGTTTTGTGTCCTCAACGAGCTGAAAAAGTTATTGAACAGAGGAATCATTTGAGTTTTCCCAAAACTGATCTTTCAGAGCATAGAATAGGATTAGCTTCATAAATATGAGTGAAAAGATTTACTACCTAGACACTGTGACCTCAAAGTTAGTATTCTGTAAGTTGTTATGTCACAGACCTGCCATTTGTTGACAAACAAACTCCATAATAAACAAGTTGACATTAGACACTCTGGGAAAGCAGGACTGATGCTGCCCCACAATCAATAGGAGCCCAGAGGTGTGGGAGCTCTCTTCCTGGCTTTCATTGCTTACATGATTTTTCTGAAATAAAGTTCACAATGGGCCATATCTCTTTGGGCAATTTCTGGAATATATTCTATTTTACTTTGTGATACTAACTCACCACATTTTGACTATGACAACCTTTGCACCAATATTCTTGGAGTGGACACAGAAATTCAGGTCAACAGTGGGCCATGATGTCTGACAGAACAAAAATGGCAACTCTGAGGATGTATCAACCAACTGTGCAGTAAGAATGACTTGGCCTGTAAATTTGCATTGGAATGGCAAAAGGATACAATGAAGGATCATCTCTGATATTAAGCTCAGAAGGATGGGAGGTGTCCCTTAGTGAATTGGAAGGCAGAAGGAGGGAAAGAGGATTAAAATTTTAATGCTGTTTGAAGGAGTCCTCAGAAATGAGCAGGTTACCTAGAAGATCAAAACTGTACATATTGGTTTAACTTGTGCATAGTATGTTTCTAAGCCAATGACACATTGAATGAGACTATATATTGCAATGGGGTCATTTGTTGTTACTCTTCATTGTTGTGGCATATGGGATCCAATATGTAAAGCAGAAAGGGAAGTGAACCACACAGCCAAGCAAAACTGTGAGTTCCTGGTTGCTCAGTGTTATATCCTAGTTGTGACTTTTGGCTACACTCAACTACCACGACTTTTGTTCACCTTCTTCCCTATATGCCAGATAGCCCCATCACTCTTGTTAACCTTAGGTCCTCAGCACCACCACTGAGAAGAGCAACAAATTCCTCCATAGCTCAGGGCCAAAGCATATCAGTTCTTGGGCATTATAAACTGAACTTTCCCTGGTTTACGGACCCTGTTCAGAATCGCTCCCATTTATTCTGGTCCCCAAAAGATGCGGCTAGCATTTTGGGACTCACTAAATGTAACATTTCCAGATGGATCATTAAAATTTATTTTCTCTGTAATCCTCAGGGCCTACCTTCTTCCAAACCTACCAGACTAAGGTGCCCTTAGGAACTGTCTTCCTCATCCAACTTGCTTGCGTTGTGAGATGTAGAAGGTGGCAAAGATCTCACTTACACAATACCCAGCCTCCTTTCCTTTGTGTTTGTTTACTATCAGCTCTGACCTGCAGTGCATGGTAAGGATAAGAGAGTCTCTCAAAGACCTGGGCTTGAACAGATATCACAAGCAATTAGATAGAAATAAAATATAAATGGAGGGAGAAGAGCAAACATAGGATTTTGATAGGATTTTGGCTCATTATAAAGAAGAGATAAAGTAAAATATTTGCCAAATATTTCAGTGATTTTTGTAGCCATCACCAGATGAAATATGATGGAGGCTTGCTCTAAAATGATCATGGAGGTGAGGAGTGGTCACACTTGGGATGAATTGGAGGTGTGCTTTTGGTGGTTCTGCTTTTCTTGGTTACAATGTGTGAAGTGCAATGTGTTGATTGTGCACAACCTAGGTGTAACTTGTGCATAGTATGTTTCTATGCATTGACAATTTTTCTTCTGCTTTCTTTTTGTGCTCAGTAAGCTCCAGAAAGAGATTTCTCATTTCCTCTTAGGATTCTTTTGTGTTAGTGTTATTGAACCTAGCACCATTTTTTTTTCGATTTATCTATTTTTTTTCTTTTATTATTCATATGTGCATACAAGGCTTGGGTCATTTCTCCCCCCTGCCCCCACCCCCTCCCTTACCACCCACTCTGCCCCCTCCCTCTCCCCCCACCCCCTCAATACCCAGCAGAAACTATTTTGCCCTTATTTCTAATTTTGTTGTAGAGAGAGTATAAGCAATAATAGGAAGGAACAAGGGTTTTTGCTGGTTGAGATAAGGATAGCTATACAGGGAGTTGGCTCACATTGATTTTCTGTGTGTGTGTGTTACCTTCTAGGTTAATTCTTCTTGACCTAACCTTTTCTCTAGTTCCTGGTCCCCTTTTCCTATTGGCCTCAGTTGCTTTTAAGGTATCTGCTTTAGTTTCTCTGCGTTAAGGGCAACAAATGCTAGCTAATTTTTTAGGTGTCTTACCTCTCCTCACCCCTCCCTTGTGTGCTCTCGCTTTTATCATGTGCTCAAAGTCCAATCCCATTGTTGTGTTTGCCCTTGATCTAATGTCCGCACATGAGGGAGAACATACGATTTTTGGTCTTTTGGGCCAGGCTAACCTCACTCAGAATGATGTTCTCCAATTCCATCCATTTACCAGCGAATGATAACATTTTGTTCTTCTTCATGGCTGCATAAAATTCCATTGTGTATAGATACCACATTTTCTTAATCCATTCGTCAGTGGTGGGGCATCTTGGCTGTTTCCATAACTTGGCTACTGTGAATAGTGCCGCAATAAACATGGGTGTGCAGGTGCCTCTGGAGTCACCTGTGTCACAGTCTTTTGGGTATATCCCCAAGAGTGGTATCGCTGGATCAAGTGGTAGATTGATGTCTAGCTTTTTAAGTAGCCTCCAAATTTTTTTCCAGAGTGGTTGTACTAGTTTACATTCCCACCAATAGTGTAAGAGGGTTCCTTTTACCCCGCATCCTCGCCAACACCTGTTGTTGGTGGTGTTGCTGATGATGGCTGTTCTAACAGGGGTGAGGTGGAATCTTAGTGCGGTTTTAATTTGCATTTCCTTTATTGCTAGAGATGGTGAGCATTTTTTCTTGTGTTTTTTTGGCCATTTGAATTTCTTCTTTTGAGAAAGTTCTGTTTAGTTCACTTGCCCATTTCTTTATTGGTTCATTAGTTTTGGGAAAATTTAGTTTTTTAAGTTCCCTATATATTCTGGTTATCAGTCCTTTGTCTGATGTGTAGCTGGCAAATATTTTCTCCCACTCTGTGGGTGTTCTCTTCAGTTTAGAGACCATTTCTTTTGATGAACAGAAGCTTTTTAGCTTTATGATGTCCCATTTATCTATGCTATCTCTTAGTTGTTGTGCTGCTGGGGTTTCATTCAGAAAGTTCTTACCTATACCTACTAATTCCAGAGTATTTCCTACTCTTTCCTGTATCAACTTAAGAGTTTGTGGTCTGATATTAAGATCCTTGATCCATTTTGAGTTAATCTTGGTATAGGGTGATATACATGGATCTAGTTTCAGTTTTTTGCAGACTGCTAACCAGTTTTCCCAACAGTTTTTGTTGAAGAGGCTATTTCTCCATCGTATATTTTTAGCTCCTTTGTCAAAGACAAGTTGGTTATAGTTGTGTGGCTTCATATCTGTGTCCTCTATTCTGTTCCACTGGTCTTCATGTCTGTTTTTGTGCCAGTACCATGCTGTTTTTATTGCTACTGCTTTGTAATATAGTTTGAAGTCAGGTATCGCGATACCTCCAGCATTGTTCTTTTGACTGAGTATTGCCTTGGCTTTTCGTGGCTTCCTGTGTTTCCATATAAATTTCACGGTAGATTTTTCGATCTCTTTAATGAATGTCATTGGAATTTTGATGGGAATTGCATTAAACATGTAGATTACTTTTGGGAGTATCGACATTTTTCCCATGTTGATTCTACCAATCCATAAGCATAGGAGATCTCTCCACTTTCTATAGTCTTCCTCAATCTCTTTCTTCAGAAGTGTATAGTTTTCCTTGTAGAGGTCTTTCACATCTTTTGTTAGGTTTACACCTAGGTATTTGATTTTTTTTGAGGCTATTGTAAATGGAATTGTTTTCATGCATTCTTTTTCCATTTGCTCATTGTTAGTGTATAGAAATGCTAATGATTTTTCTATGTTGATTTTATATCCTGCTACCTTGCTATAGCTATTGATGATGTCTAGAATCTTCTGAGTAGAGTTTTTTGGGTCTTTAAGGTATAGGATCATGTCTTCTGCAAATAGGGATATTTTGACAGTTTCTTTACCTATTTGTATTCCTTTTATTCCTTCTTCTTGCCTAATTGCTCTGGCTAGGAATTCCAGTACTATGTTGAATAGGAGTGGGGATAATGGGCATCCTTGTCTGGTTCCTGATTTTAGAGGGAATGGTTTCAGTTTTTCTCCATTAAGTATAATGCTGGCTGTAGGTTTGTCATATATAGCTTTTATAATGTTGAGGTAGTTTCCTTCTATTCCTAGTTTTCTTAGAGCTTTTAGCATGAAATGGTGTTGGATCTTATCAAAGACTTTTTCTGCATCTATTGAGATGATCAAGTGGATTTGTCTTTGCTTCTGTTAATTTGGTTTATTACATTTATTGATTTTCGTATGTCGAACCACCCCTGCATCCCTGGGATGAAGCCTACTTGGTCGTGGTGAATAATCTTTTTGATGTGTTGTTGAATTCAGTTTGCCATTATTTTGTTGAGGATTTTTGCGTCAATGTTCATTAAGGAGATTGGCCTATAGTTCTCCTTTTTGGAGGTGTCTTTGCCTGGTTTTGGGATAAGTGTAATACTGGCTTCATAAAATTTGTTTGGCAGTTTTCCTTCCCTTTCTATTTCGTGGAACAGTTTAAGTAGGGTTGGTATCAGTTCTTTAAAGGTTGATAGACTTCAGCAGAGAATCCATCAGGTCCTGCACTTTTCTTTTTGGGGAGACTCTTGATTGCTGCTTCAATTTCATTTTGTGTTATAGATGTATTCAGGTAATTAATTTCCTCTTGGTTCAGTTTTGGATGGTCATATGTATCTAGAAATCTGTCCATTTCTTTAAGATTTTCAAATTTATTTGAATATAGCTTCTCAAAGTAGTCTCTGATGATTTCCTGGACTTCCCATGGAGCTTGTTGTTATCTCCCCTTTTGCATTCCTGATTCTACTAATTTGGGTTTTTTCTCTCCTCATTTTAGTCAGGTTTGCCAGAGGTCTATCAATCTTGTTTATTTTTTCAAAGAACCAACTTTTTGTTTCATTAATTCTTTGTATGGGTTTTTTGGTTTCTATTTCATTGATTTCAGCTCTTATTTTTATTATTTCTCTCCTTCTATTTGTTTTGGGATTTGCTTATTCTTGTTTTTCTAGGAGTTTGAGATGTATCATTAGGTCATTGATTTGGGATCTTTCAGTCTTTTTAATATATGCACTCATGGCTATAAACTTTCCTCTCAGGACTGCCTTAGCTGTGTCCCATAGGTTCTGGTAGGTTGTGTTTTCATTTTCCTTGACATCCAGGAACTTTTTAATTTCCTCTTTTATTTCATCCATGATCCATTCTTCATTAAGTAATGAGTTATTTGGTTTCCAGCTGTTTGCATGTTTTTTGTCTTTACTTTTGTTGAGTTCTACTTTTACTGCATTGTGATCAGATAGTATGCACGGTATAATTTCTATTTTCTTATATTTGCTGAGACTTGATTTGTGCCCTAGGATATGACCTATTTTGGAGAAGGTTCCATGGGCTGCTGAGAAGAATGTATATTGTGTAGAAGTTGGATGAACTGTTCTGTAGACATCATCTAGGTCCATTTAATCTATTGCATATTATAGATCTTGGATTTCTTTATTGATTTTTTGTTTGCATGACCTATCTATTGATGATAATGGGGTGTTAAAGTCTCCCACAACCACTGTGTTGGCATTTATATATGCTTTTAGGTCTTTCAGGGTATGTTTGATGAAATTGGGTGCGTTGACATTGGGTGCATACAGGTTGATAATTATTATTTCCTTTTGATCTATTTCCCCTTTTATTAGTATGAAATGTCCTTCTTTATCTCATTTGATCAATGTAGGTTTGGAGTCTACTTTGTCAGAGATAAGTATTGCTACTCCTGCCTGTTTTGGGGGGCCATTGGCTTGGTAAATATTCTTCCAGCCTTTCATCCTAAGCCTATGCTTATTTCTGTCTGTGAGATGGGTCTCCTGTAAGCAACAAATTGTTGGATCTTCCTTTTTAATCCATTTCGTCAAGCAGTGCCTTTTGATGGGTGAATTAAGTCCGTTAACATTAAGCGTTAGTACTGATAGGTATGTGGTGATTCCTGTCATTTAGTTGTCTTAGTTGTTTGAAGGTTTGATTGTGTGTACCTAAGTTGAGGTTACTCTCTACTGTCTTGCTTTTTCTTTTCCTATGGTTTGGTGCTGCCTGTCTTTTCATGGTTAAGTTGGGTTTCACTTTCTGTGTGCAGAATCCCTTGAAGAATCCTTTGTAGTGGTGGCTTTGTGGTCACATATTGTTTTAGTTTCTGCTTATCATGGAAGACTTATTGCTCCATTTATTTTTAGTGATAGTTTTTCTGGGTAGAGCATCCTGGGATTGAAGTTATTTTCATTCAGTGCCTGGAAAATCTCACCCCAAGCTCTTCTTGCTTTTAATATTTCTGTTGAGAAGTCTGCTGTGATTTTGATGGGTTTACCTTTGTATGTTATTTGTTTTTTCTCTCTTACAGCCTTCAATATTCCTTCCTTAGTTTCTGAACTTGTTGTTTTAATGATGATATGTCGTGGGGTAGTTCTATTTTGATCTGGTCTGTTTGGTGTCCTGGAGGCCTCTTGCATCTGTATGGGTATATCTTTCTCTAGATTTGGGAAAGTTTCCGTTATTATTTTGTTGAATATATTACACATTCCCTTAGCTTGCACCTCTTCTCCTTCTTCGATGCCCATAATTCTCAGGTTTGGTCTTTTGATGGAGTCAGTGAGTTCTTGCATTTTCTTTTCACAGGTCTTCAGTTGTTTAATTAATTGTTCTTTTGTTTTTCCTTTAATTACCATTTCTTCTTCGAGTTCTGAGATTCTGTCTTCTGTTTGTTCTATTCTGCTGGATTGGCCTTCCATTTTGTTTTGCAGTTCTGTTTCGTTCTTTTTTTCTGAGGTTTTCCATATCCTGGCTGTTTTCCTCTTTAATGTTGTCTATTTTTGTCCTGAGTTCATTTATCTGTTTATTCATCGTGTTTTCTCTTTCACTTTGGTGTTTATACAGTGCTTCTATGGTTTCCTTTATTTCTTCTTTTGTTTTTTCAAATTCTCTATTTTTGTTGTCTTGGAATTTCTTGAGTGTCTCCTGTACATTTTGGTTGACTCTATCCAGTATCATCTCTATGAAATTCTCATTGAGTACTTGTAGTATGTCTTCTTTTAAATTATTCTTGTGGGCTTCATTGGGTCCTTTGGCATAGTTTATCTTCATTTTTTTGGAGTCTGGATCTGAGTACCTGTTTTCTTCATTCCCCTCTGGTTCCTGTACTAACTTTTTTGCTGTGGGGAAACTGGTTTCCCTGTTTTTTCTGTCTTCCCATCATTGTCTTTGGTGTTGTTACTGTCCCTGTACTGCGTGCAATTAAGTATTTCCTAGCTTGTAATAATAACAATGGTAATATTTAGAATGGCAGGGTGAGCTGAGATGGAAAGCAAGAAGTTAAAGAAATGCGAAAAACAAATACACAGACTGGAGGGAGAAAACAGAACAAAGTGTCAGACAAGATTTCAAAGGTATAAACAGGGAGCTTTAGTGTACTAACCGACAGTAAGCTGAACAGACATTAGAGAGTCAGAGAGAGGATTGAAAATCAAAAATAAAAAAATAAAGGTAAGAATAAAAATAAAAAATAAGTAAATGAAAGAAAAATCTATTTATAAAAATGTATTAAAATTAAATGAAAAAATAGAAAATTTAAAAAAACCAAAAACCCAAGAAACCTCCAAGTTCAAATGCAGTGAAGTCTCAGTCTCCAATCCTGGAGATGGTGCCTCAGATGTTGTTCTGTAGTTGTCTCATCAAAGGGGATGCATAAAGAAGAACAAAACTACCCACACACGCACAAAAAGAACCCCACCAAGTGTCCCAAGTTCAAATGCAATACAGTTTCAGTAAGTTTTTCAGCTTGCAGGTCTAATTTGGTTGTTCTCTCATCAAAGGTAGAGAGACAAAGAAAAAAAAAGAGTCTGGAGACAGTTCTGAGAATGGTATCTGCAACTGTGGCTTCATTGCCTGCTGCTGTCAGCCTGCTGTTGCTGGAGGCATTATTTATGCAGATCTCTGGGGTGAGCTTAGCACTCACCTGGTCCCGCAGGCTTTGTTTGCTCAGATTTCTCTGTGCATGAGCCTCTGCTACAAGCTTTCCCCTTTCCAAGCACCGGGAAACGTGACACTGCACCTGCATTCTCAGGCCTGTGTGTTTATTTACAGTTCATGTGGGAGGTGGGTCTTCCCCCCTCTCCTGTGAAGTTTTCCTCCCACCTCCTCTTTCACAAGCTTTCCTGCTCCTGATTACTGGGTGGTGCTGCTGCTCCTGCCAGCTGCCATGTTTGTTTACAGCTCACATGGGAAGTGAGTCTTCCCTCCTCTCCTGTGGAGTTTTCCTCCCTCCGCCACTCTCACAAGCTTTCCCACTCCTGGTTGCTGGGCACGCACTCCCGCTCCTGCCAGCGGCTCTCTGGCCTGCCTGGCTTGTTTAGTTACAGTCCCGGGAAGGATTCCCTTCCCCCAATCTTTGGCGCTCAGTGCGCCCCACCCTCTTTCCTACGTGTCTTATTTGTTCTTATTGCTTATTACTCAGTTTCTCTTTTTTTTCCCTGGGTGGAGGTCAGTCTGTCCAGGGGGCTATGCTCCTCTGGCCCAGGCTTGTCTGTGGGAGTACCGCGGTACCGCAAAGCTCACCTGGTCCACGTCTTCCCAAGCCATCTGGGCGCCAGCGACTGGCGGCCGGGGGGCCCTCCTGGTTTCTCCATTTAACGTGAAGTGGAGATTCTCTGCGCCAGTTGGAGGTGTGGAGGGGTCAAAGTTATGCCTTTTCTCAGTGATTATGCCTGCAAAATGTGTCTCTGGCATCTCTCCAAGATTTCACTATAGGAGGCTCGCTTTCTGCTTCCTCCCTCTAGCCACCATCTTGGAATCCCCCCAAACCTAGCACCATTTAAAAATTATTTTCAGAAGGAAAGAAAATATTCTAAAGTAATGTAATTAAAAACAGCTATTTAGATAAAGCAGTCAATACTAAATATCATAAAGCAGACACAAAATATTTTATATACATATAGATGTCATATAATGACATCTTACTTCTATAATACAAGAAAATATGGTTAGAAAGCATTAGTTGAGACTTCACTTTTCCAGCAGAGGGCCTAAAAGATGGCACGACACAGCTCTGCAAAGAAATGTACTTCGTTAGATAGATTTCTTTTCATTAGTGACATCAAGCTAAGTACTCACTCTCTTCATGAGCCTCAGGTGAAAAATGTTTTCAATACCGTCAGTAAAACAGTCCAAAACAAAAAGCACAGCTGTTGAATTCATACATAGATGACAGAAGAAAAGCAAAACTGGTTTTTCACCAATTTTGTTATGTTTGAATGGTGAGAGCTCCATGGAAGAAATGAGCACGCAAGTAGTGTTTCAAACCTTCAGACTACCACACACAGTATTACAAACAGAAACAGTAGCCAAGCATTGTTCACTTGGATGTTTTCAAGAATGCTGCTATTAATACTTAATTGTCTGCCCACTCTTCCAAGAAGAAGGGGATATCAGTTACTACATTTATATTGTGCTCAATCCAGCCACAATACCATAAAAATGCCAAGCTGTGATTTTCTTTAGCCATGTGTACTTTTTTTATATATTGACTTTGCCTTTTGTTTTCTTAAAATTTTGTCTCTATCTTTCTGAAAAGAGGTGACCTATGTGTGCCACTACCTCAACTTGTTATACAAAGGCCTCTGTCTATGATATGTAATTTTGTCTTATTTTCTTAGCTCAATTCATAATATGGAATATCCATCTAAGAAATGGGAGGCTTTTATGATAGTTTAGGGAGACATTGTGGCGTGATCCTCCAAGTCCATTTCTCAGTGTCTTGGTTCCAGGTTGGGTTGGAACTTCATTTCCTAATAGAATATGTTGAAATCAACCTGCACCAGTTCTTCAGTCCAGACATCAAGTGGCCTTGTAACCCCAACCTCCAACTCTTGGAATGTGAGAAAGTTGGTGTAGCTAACCATAGGAAGAAAGGCCACATGGAGGAGATGGACTTACCTAGGAAATAGCCCTTACCAAGTGCAACAAGGGCAGATGTCTCCTACTTGGCCCTTCAGTCCAGCTAACCCTGGGTTAACCCTGGGTGCAACTGCCTGAGCAAAACCAGATAAATTATCAGAGAAACAAACCACCCAACACAATGAATCATGAAGACAAAAGTGAGTTGTCCTTCAACTGTTTTAAATTTTAGGATGCTTTTTTTTTTTGCTGTCAGAGAGTAAGGAAACAATAACAAATAAATCTGCATAAATCTGTTATATGGACTAGAGCAAATAAATACAGCCTGAGTAAAGAAACAATACTGAGGATTTAAAATAGAAAAGTATCTTCAAAGCCGAAAAAGACATATCTATTTGTTTACTTGAGATAGACTGTAACTATGTAGTCAAGGCTGGTGAGAACTCACTAAGTAGCCCAGGCTGCTTTGGACTCCTGATTTCCCTGCCTCAATTTCTGAGTGCTGGGATTATAGGCCTGAGCCTCCATATCCAGTACATATCAGCATGTCCACATGCTGAAAAGGTTGTGAAACCGAATGACTTGTTAAAAAGGGATTATAATAGATCACATTGCTATTACTTACTGAAGATATATCTGTATTTATTATACTGAAATTCCTCAATCAAATATGTATTTTCTTAGTGAAAACAGAATAATCACTACTTTCAAATGCCTACTAATTGGAATTTTAAAGCCATTTCTGCGTTTTAGACCAGAAATTGCATGTGAGACACTGCCTTTGTACTTCAGGAATACTATCCCAGTAGGTGTCTTTAAAGACATCAAATTGACAAAAATAATAGTTTCTGATTCACCAATTTTGACCCCTACTTCACACTTAACATCAATGTAAAGTGTAATCAGATGTTCTTTGTGGAACATTTATTGTTGTTTTATTAAAAGGTGGAGCTGTATATCTATAGATAGCTATCTATACATGTGCATCATTGATATCAAGCATTAAATCAAAAGAATGCCTGAAATTTGAGCAAGAAATCTCACATACAATCATTTTTCTTCCAAATCAGTAATATTTTCTGCTTGCAAAATTTGTTCTTTTTACTTGTCTTTACCTGAGCCAAGTTTCATCAATATGTAATTATTTTCCCATTGTGTACATTTTAATAAGTACAAAACTGATCCAAGGATGACAATATTGTTAATTTTAAGATTGCTACTGGGTCATTAGTATTTTAAAGTGTTGAATCCTCTTATGTAAAAGGCATAAGTTATCATAGATGGAGGTAATCTGGGATCAGGCTGGCGAGAGAAATTTTTCCTAAAGTATGTAATGGAAATCCACACTCTCTGATGAATTTTTATCTAAAACATTGTTGACTTGAATGCATTTTAAAATATTACTTTGTTTCTATAACAATGCATGAATTTTCCATTTGGTTTCTGAATACAATATGGAAGTAATATTGTTAATTATTTTAATAAGGAAAGAATAACAAATACCAAGGTTGTACATATATTGTGTTTGTCCAGTATTGAGGAAATATCTTCCCAAGTAGAAATTTGAATCTTCATCCCCAAGAACATATGAGAAATAGTTGTATAGGACATCATGAGGAAAATAAATTCAGAGGGATAAGGTTACATACAATATTTTAAATTAATATACTCAATTTATATATACACTATATAATAAGGAAAATAAATGTTTTACATATGTCACTTTGTATACATGGCATTATGGCCCATTTAGACTAAGTCTTATATATTGACAATACTTTAGACTCTGATGATTGATGATAACTGGCTCAAGGAGTGATTAAATCCTTAACACAAACAAGCGTTTCTCCTTTGAAGAATCATGTTTTTTTTCTCATTGTTCACAAACTCAGGTGTGTCCATATTCTCAGATTAATCACAGTGATTCTAGAAGTCTGGCTTTTCACAGACTAGTTAGGTATTGCATAAAGAAGATGCCAGGTGATTCTTATGAAATTAAAGTTTGTGTTTCCACAAATCATGATCACATTTAGAAGATTTCTTTGCACTCATTTATACTTATGATAGAGCTTCCAATACCTGTCAGAACATAGGCTTCCAAGCAATGATTACAGACTTGGGTTATGTTTCATCATTTTTATTTTGTCTGCAAGAATGAAGACTTGATTAATCTGACAGATCCCAATTGATTTTATAGAAGAATGTTTCCTGAGAAAACATTTTGAAAAACTTGAAAGGTTGACATTCCTATTCAAAAGTTTTCTACACAACAATCCACTAATTTTCTTTGTGCTTTCTTGTCATTTCCCCCCTCAGCTGTTAGCCAGTTTGCTATGGTTGTGGGATGATATTTTAAATTTCTTATGGCAAGACAAGGTTTTGCCACATTAATTTCAAACTAAAACATCAAAGTATATAGTATGTTGTGTCATGGAATTTTTCCTTGGCTTTATAGCTCATTTCTGTTTAGGACTGAGTAATATACCATTATATCACCATAGAGAAGCTTATTTATACATGCACCTACAAAAAGATACCTTCTACCAAGGTCTTAGCAATTACTATTAAAGCTTCTGCAGACACCTGTAAACATGTGCGGGGGTGAATATAAATTTTTAACTCCTTTGCTTAAATTCTGAGGATTGTAATTACTTGATCATATTGTAAGAATATGTTCAGTACTATAAGAACTTGACTATCTGCTGTAGAGTTTGGCATTCCCACCAGCAATAAATGAGAATTGTGTTGCATTATTTCCTCTCCAACATTTGTTATTGTCAGTGTACTAGATTTTGTTCACCCTAATGAGTAGGTAGTGGCATCTTGTTGCTATTTTAACATATGATTCCCTAATGGATTGTGATGTTGAATATCTTTCCACATGTTATAAAAATATATTTCATATGTTTTTTCCATTTGTATATTTTCTTTGGTAAAGCATTTCTTAAAATCTTTTGCCCATTTTATTATTTTTAAATTTTCTTATGTTGGGAAACTTTGTACATTTTAAAGCACATGTGTCATTTGTAAATATTTTCCCAGTTTGTGTTTTCTTTCCATTGTCTTACAAAAATCAGAAAATTTTAATTCTAATGAAGTCCAGCTTGCAAATATTTTTATACATACTGTCCTCCTCTTACATGTAAAAATTATTGGCATAATTACAGTCAAATACGTTTCCTCTTATGTTTTCTTCTAGGAATTTTATAGATTTGTATTTTACATTTCTGCTATGAGTATTTAGTGTTAATTTCTGTGAACATGGTGTGCCTTGATTCATTTTATCATGAGCATCCAGAAGCATCATCATTTGTTGAAATTACTACCTGTGCCACTTTGGAAAAGATCACTTTACTATATGAATTTTATTCTTTTTTTGAGGCTCTTGGTTCTGTTCCATTGATCAAGCTGTCTGTATTATCATCAATGACATACTGTCTTGACAACTGTAGCTCTATTTTAAATTATGAAGTTGAGTTACATTCCTCTGACTTACTTTCCCTCAAAATTGAGATAGTTAGTCTCAGTCAGTTTCCTTCTGATATAAATTTTAGAGTGAGTTTGAAAATAGTCACAAAAACAAGTTGCTGATACTTTTATAGTGAATAGATAGAGCAATGTCATCTTGACAATATTGACTATTCCTATTCACGAACATGGACTATCTTTCCCTTGTGGAGTTATTTGATATCTTTCATTAGAGAGTTGTAATTTTATTCATAGACACTTTGTGTATATTGCATTTAATATATATCTAAGAATTTCAATTTGGGGGATGCTAATGTGAATGCTATCAATGTTTTTATATTTAATTGGATCAAACTGAAATACAATTGTTTACTTCTGATATGTAGGAGAACTTTATTTTTAATCTCAATCACTCTCTACTTCTCTTTTTCTCTTCATATAGCTCCATATTTTTGAAATCACATTTTTTCTTTCTTCCTGCAATTCTCCATTTAACATTTCTTGCAGGACATATGTACTGGTAACAAATTTGTAAACATTTTGATAGTGTGATAAAATCTTTATTCTCTTTCAATTTTGGAGCATAATTTTCAGAGAACAGAATTCTACATGGTGAGGTTTTTCTTATACCAGCACATTTTGTATTTCACTCCATTTGTTCTTATTTGCATGGGTTTTGAGGGAAGTCAGATACAATTTCTGTATTTGTTTTTTTATACATAAGATATTTCCTTTCCTCTTGACTTCTATCAAGGTATTCTTGCTTTGATTTCCTGATGTTTGAATATGATTTGCTGTAGTATAGGTTTTCAGGTTTTGCATAATATTTTCAGATGCCTTTATTCAGCTTTGAGTTTTCTCAGCTTCCTCAAATCTTCTTTGGGATTTGTGGAAATTATCAATCATTACTGTTCAAATATTGCCTCTGTTCAGTTCTGCTCTTCTTCTTCATTCACATTATTCACTGAAAATACATAGGTAATTTTCCAATAGTACTTTGATATTCTGCTCTATTTTGTCAGTCTTTTTTTTCTCCTGCCTTTTCATTTTGTAGATTGTTCTTTACACTTTCTCAGGTTCAGAGATTATTTTCTGAGCATTGTCTTGTGAACTCATGGAACCATGAAAGATACTTTTATTTATGTTCTACTCTTCTAAATCTTACACATTGCATATCATTTTTCTTAGAATTCTTATCCATCTGCTTACTTACACTGTCCATCTCTTGTTTCATGCTCTATAGCTTTCCACTGAGACCCAGAAAATACTAATTTATATACATTTAGCTTCATACTTAACAATCCCCAAACCCTTTAATATCATGCTGCTTCTGATGCTTGTTCTGTCCCTTCACATTTTGTTTTTTGTTTAAAGATGCATATGCTATGCTAAGTAAAATTCTTCAGTTCATAGGTTTTTATTAGTGTAATAGTAAAGACTTTGGGGGGGAAATGTGCTCCTATTGTTAGGTCTCAAACTTTTGTTGACCTTGTGCCATGGACTGATTGTAAACATGTTTTTGATTTATTTTAGCAGTACTGGGGTTTGAACTCAGTGCCTCATGCTTGATAGTCAGGTGATACACTACATGAGCCACTCCATCAACCGTGCCTGGGAACTTGTGACTGATTATTGTGGATACACATTCATGTCAATGTTAAGTATAGCCATTGCCAAGAAACTTAATAAATATTTCAAAATACAAATAATAACTTAAGAAAAGGTCTTGGGTTGTGACTTAAGTGGTAGAGCACTTGTAAAGCAGGTGTAAACCCCTGAGTTCAATCCCCAATACCACCAAAACAAAATAAATGGAAAAATTAATTAACCAGCTAAATTCTCCTATTCAGCAAATGTGGAATGGATGCAGAAAGACTTCAAATGTTCTATTTGAAAAAAAGGTTGTGATAAAATAAAAATTAATTAGACCCAAGGGAAAACAAGTATGAATATTAAGGAGATGGTCAATGAAGTAGCCATAGATCAAAACAAAATTCATTAAGCCTTGTAACTGTACTAATATAAAGTCAATGGAATTTATAAAAAGGCAAGTGATAAAAGTCATTAAAATACTAAGAAGATTTAGGATCATGTAGAAAAATATGTTTTTTAATTGTGATTAAAAGTATAACATCACTGGGATCCCATTGCAGAGACCAAGAGGATCATGGTTCAAAGCCAGCCCAGGGAAACAGTTTCTAAGACCCTATCACGAAAATATCCAACACAAAACAGGGCTGGTCAAATGGTTAATGTTGTAGAGCACCTGCACAATAATCATGAGACCCTGAGTTCAAACCAGTACTGACAAAATAAGTATAACCTAGAGAATTTTAAATTAAACTCTACAGTGATAGTGGAAATAGCATTTGTAAATAATGTCATATTGTATTCTTTGAAGCAGTATTACTGTATTAGTTTGCTTCATATAGTGCAGTGAAATACCTGATACAATTAGCTCCCCTCCCCACTCAAGATACAGTTTCCTTGAGTAGCTCATGCTGGCCTGGAATTTTCAATCCTCCTGCCTCCTTCTCCCAACTGCTGGTATTACAGATACGCACCACCATGCCACACTCACAACTTTTCACAGAGAGTTCTGGAGTTTTCAGTTCATGACTGAGTGACCCCATGATTTGGGGCCTTGGTGAGGATTCAGATGGCACGTGGCAGATCAAACTGGTTACAACACTAAGACAGAAAGTAGATAGAGATTGAGTGATTGGGGTCACACAGTTCCCCTCCATGGCACACTTACAAAGTGTGTTAGACCCACACTTTGGGTCTAAAGACCTGTTAGACCCACACCTTAAAAATCCATAACACCAACTAATATGGCCACCCACAGTCCAAGCCTGGTGAAATATGTTTAAAAAATTAAGGATATCAAATAACCAAACAATGGCTATCATAATTCTTCATGAAGCCATCCAAAGTGGTGTAAAGCATAACTGGATACAAGTTTAACATTGACTATATAATATAGAGCTATTATTTCATAGTAATAATAGCCAATGTGCTAATCATACATTTACAATGCTAAAAACTTCAGATTTCCAGCATTGTGTCCCTTATAGACAGAGGCACTAGAAACCATTTTTATTCTGAGGTAAGTTTGACTTTCAAACTATACATTAATATTATAATATTTCAAACTCTAATCATTAAAATTTCATCTATTGGGATTTTGTGGATTAATATGATTTGAATATTTATTTTGAATATATCTATTCAACTGGAATGAGTAATTTTAGTACTTTGTAAATTTTAGTACATAATGGATATCTTAAGGAATTATCTATTAACATAGTTTGAAATTAGTGTATGTTATTAATGGAATAATCAAAATGATTGTAGACTGATACAGGATTCATTGCAACTTCACTGTGTGTCTAATCAGTGATATTTCATTTACCAATTACCCACTTTGCTTGAATTAAATGTAGAAGGAAATGAGAAGCTCATATGTAATAGAAACAACTAAGTAGAATGTTAAAAAGATGGGATTGATGAAGTGATACAGAGAAAAAACATACCAGGAGAACTTCTGTTGTATTATACAGCAAATGTTTCCAAGCCACATGAAACTTATTTTCAGAGATGAAAATTAAGGCCATAGCCACATACACACAAGCATATAGGCACACAGATGTGTGCAATTGATAATCACTCTTAATAGACATTAGATCTTTCAAAGTAGTATATCTGCTAATGAAGAAAGGTGAAAATTGACAATTTGCAATGAGCAAACCATACATGCTCCTTCACAACAATCTCTTCGAATTCTTTTCTTGTCAATTTATTTTTTATTGTTGTATTGGGGGTACATTGTGACATTTACAAAAGTTCTTACAATATTTCATAACTGAGTTAACACCCTCCATCATTCTCCTTTGTCCTGGAAGTATTACTGGAATACTTTCTACAGGTCTCATTTTTCCATTTTCATACACAACTACATAATATTTCCATGATATTCACCCTACTACATGCTTTCCTTATACCCTCTTACCTCACACTGGTGCCAATCCCCAGCAGAACCTGTTTTACCTTCCTATTTTTTTCTTCTCTATTTTTGTAAGTATAAGATAGCTATACAGAGAGTTTCACTGTGACATATCCACATATTTGTGTATTATAACTCAAACTGATTCATATCCTCTGTTTTCCCCATTTCTACCTTAGTCTCATTCTTACGGTGATTTCAACAGGTTTAAAAACGCTACATTCATTCTTGTATAGAAAGTACATCAACCACATTCACTTTAACTTCCTGCCTCTCTCATATGTGACCTCCCCTTAGCATGACCTGTTTTTCATAATACTGTTATATTTGTATTGGGCCTGTATTCTACATATGAAAGTTACATTTTTAGCAAGGAACTATAATGCTTTTCCTTTGATATAGATTATTTTCTATTGAATGACCAGAGTTTAACTGTAGTGTTCAATTTATCTTAAGGGTGTACAAAAGTAACAGAGAAAAAAGTAAGGAAGGGAATAAAGAAGGAAGGAGGATAGAAAGAAGGAGGGAAGGAAGGAAAGAGGGTTGGAAAAAAGGAGAGATGGAAGGAAGGAGGGAGGGAAGGAAGGAAAGAAAAAGGAAAACAATGGAAAATAAAAAGAAAGAAACAAGATGGCAAGTCTGACTCAGTGTTTACCTGTAAGGGATCTTTAGTTGTGTGACTGTCATTTTACCTGAATAATATTGTAATTCATTTAGACTAATTACTTTGCATTTTAAAAGCAATAACAATATAAATGAGAGTTTTAATTGTTAATATGTCAACAAGTAATACAATTATAGCATGAACCAATAGCTTTTATGTCCTTAAGTAGTTACTACATTCAATAAAGTAGTTAATATAATTTAGACATCACAATATCTTCATCTTTAAATAACTGAGATCTTTATTTTAAAAATGCAAGTGTATTTCTAGTCACAGTAAACTAACTAAATGAACAATATTGTCTGGTTTTATGTTTTGCACAAAAGAGACTCTCATATTGATAATGTCTTGTGAAGATATTAACATAGAATAAAAGCATAAGTATTGAGGACTGAAATCCTATTAACCTCAGATAAACACTAAGGGTGCATAGAAGTTGTACTTCAACTAGATATCCAAGTAGAGAAAAGGACAGTGGATAAGAAACCCCAGCTGCCTTTCCTTCATATTCTGCCTCTTATTACTAAGTGAATTTAACCCATCACCCATTATCTCTTCAAAGCTAACACTTGGAAAGTGGGGAAAGGTAGTGTATAGATCAGTGCTTTTCTATTGGGAAATTTTTGCACTACCATGGGACATTTTGCAATAACAAAAGACTTTTTTGCTGTCACAACACGAGGAAGGTGTTCAGGGTTGGTGAACCTGGCATTTAATGGAACCATATTACTAATTGTGATGAATGTTGTATCATGCATGAAATAGCCACACAAAACAAAAAATTTTCCACAAAAAAATGGCAGTAATGTTAAAACTGAGAGACTTTGGCATAGTTGGCTTTATGGTTTGTTTATCTATGATTTCAGGATGAACTCCTTAGATTTAATTTTGTAGCCCAAACTTCAAGGTTCAATGAAGGGCTACTCTATCAATTATGAATTATATTTATTTCAAAGAAAAGTCTGATGATTACTATTAGCTGTAAAGTGGAACATTTCTATCAGAACATGTCTATAAACTAATTGGTTAATTCCCCTTTGAAGTTATTATGTTAACATTAATTCTTCCATTTTTTAAATTCTATCAGAGATAGAACTCTGTTATATATCCAATGCTTATGACATTTATTTAGCCAGTCTTATTGTGTTAAGTATATTTTATAAACTTGCTACTAGATTGTAATAAAATGACAATGCATAATGCATATGTATCCACTAAAAATGACACATAAAGTATTAAAGTGGATGCACTTTACACACATATATACAAAACCCACTTACATTGTTATTTTATAGACCAGCAATTTAACACTGTAATTTGAAAAATATATATTTTGTATTGATTAAGGATATATAAAACTTTCATTAGACTTTTTATACTAATATAATAATCATATAAATGTATATAATATATACTTATATAACCTCATCTCTCTCTGTTCTCAAAATACATGGATTTGTATTCTTTAAAAGAAGTACAGTTTTATTAAAGTTATATTCGCATTTCATGTTTCCATTTAGATACCTTGCAGAATTTCAAGTTGGAAGTATGATCTGTCACTATTTCCTTTATTGAAATCCTAAATTTTTAAATCTTGTTAAGCCCATCAGGAAAAGGTCAAAAATTCTCACTTATTTCTGAGGCAATATTTATAATAAAGCATTAATTCCCTAACTCAAAAAAACCCCCAAATATAGGATGTGAAATAGCTCATGATGGGAATTTAATGTACAAACCATCACATATGTTACTACATTTGTTCATTTTCAGCATTTTCCAAAGTTGTAGCTCCTTTGAATGAGAGTTACTAATTTATTAATCTCTGGTAAAGCACAGCCATTTACTTGAACAAATGAAGGAGTCAGCCTCGCTCATTTTCATGGGTGAATGACTGCAGAAATTTCATACACACTTCAATGCTCCTCAATTCAGAATCCATACTTACAAAAACAAATTGACAGTCTTAAAAATAAGAAACCAATCAATTATGTACATTAAATTATTTACAAAAAAGCAGATTATTCATGTGAAGAAAAATGTTGTGAAGAAAATAGTGCTCAGTAGAGAAGCAAATAAATACTATACCAAAATTCAGTATTTTTATTGCAATGACAGTTGCTAATTACACCTTGAAACAGAAATCATACAACATCCTTAGTTATAATCAGAGAGGAATTTTAAACATCTTTTCAGAATATTAAAGTTTTCTGGCATATGAAGCTACATTCACAGGATTTCATATTGTATTTCTATGATAAATAAGTGTTACCTAGAAAACTCTTAATTAAGGGGAGTGTTTAATAAAACTGAAGTATAAGTGAGACTTACTAGATCTGTTGTTACATGACCTAAATAAATGCTTATTTTTATTTGGAGTTCTTATGGGGGAAAATGCTAACAAATTTAATAACCACTCCTCATATGAATTTCTTCTTGCTAAAATATTCTTCTGGAAGTAAAATTAATATTTATTTCAACTTTGGTGTGAGGCTGCAAGTCTATGATTTGGTGATTTTCCAGGCTCTGAGTTGGTAGTTGGTAAGTCTTCAGAAAGGTCTGCATCAGGAAGTTTAGGAGAAAATATGTTTGATTGACTGCAAGTTCTGCATCTCACGTCAATCCAAGTAGTTTCTCTTGAAACTGCATGTTTAACTTGTAAAGAATATTTTGACTTACAGAAGGATCTATAGAAGAATAACTAGGAAACAAATGTAGTATTTAGATTAATGCAATGGCATGCCCTGCAGTTACATTGATCTCTCTGTTGGCAACATAAAATAAAATTTAAAGCTAAATTGAAAGGCAAGTCATTAATATATATATGTTAATATTATATATATGATGTTATATATTATATATAACATTATACATAATATATAAGTTATATATATAAAACATAATAATATATAAGTTATATATATAACGTATATAACATTATGTATATAATTTCATAATCATAAAGGAAAACAGTTGAAATACTGCGATTAGGTTGTTTTGTCTTAAGAATGTAGCCAACATGAAATTAAGAGTGCACTTTCTTGTGGTGCACACCTGTATCTGTTGACATGTGAAGTTCTCCATTTGATGTAAAATTGATTTGTCAGAACTGTGGTCCATTTGAGTAGTAAAATATTCTTCATACAAATAGTTAAATTAAAACAGTTGAATATGCAAAGAAAAGTGTGTTTTTTCTTGCCCATGGATAAGAATTGCATTTGGAAAAGTTAAGGGAGTATATTTTTGAGAGAACTTTTTTCATTACAGGTAGTAAAAAACCTTTAAAACAAAACAACTCGTATGTTGAGTAACAGTGTGAACACCCCTGTCAATTTTTATTATGGGAAAATTTAAAGCTAGAAACATTATAATTTCTAATATAGGCAGGTTTTCTTTAAGCAAAGTATTTTTTCCTGCCAAAATACCTTGACAATTTCTGTCCAACTTTTCCCTTAGATGTTACACATCTTTTAAAATTCACACTCACTATTTCTTAAAACTATGGACTTCATCAACTTTTGTGAAGTAGAACAAAGAAATGTTTTGCAATTTCTTTAAGTGGGGCAGAGAGAGAGTCAAGGGGAAGAGAAGATGGAGGTGACCTAATCAATGTACTCCATAGGCCTGTGGGGAATTATTAAAATGAATGCCCCCTGTACAACAAATATGTCCTAATTTTTAACAGTCTAAACACATGCTTTCCTTTTCCTTTTTGAAGCTTACAAGGCAGATTATTAAAATCTGAGCGACCAACTATAAAGCAGCTTGTAGTGTGCAGATTAAATTTCCAATATTATAGAAGTAAGCTCTTTACATTAGTAATATATAAGGGATGCTGCAGGGTTACCAACAGTAGTTATCAAATTTGTGTGTATCTGTGTGTGTGCACATGCATGCACATCTTTGTGCCTGTCTCTGTGTGCATGAACATCTGTGTGTGTGTGCATGTCTATCTTTCTCCCTGTGTGTCTTAGTGTGTATGTGTGCATGTCTGTCCATCTCCATGTGTGTGTGCATGTTTGTCTCTCTTGGTTAGTGTGTGTGTGTCTGTCTTTACATGTGTGTGCCTCTCTCTACGTATGTATGCATCTGTCTCTGTACCTGTAAATATGTGTGTTCACATCTGTCTGTCTGCCTCTGTCCCTCTCTATTCTCTCTCTTTCTGCTCTCTGCTTCCCTTTCTTAGAGAGTGTCTTATTGATTATTTCCTAATCATTAAGAATATCCCAACTGTGTGTACCATGGGAAAGTGATTGTGAAGTCATAGTATTTTCCTACAATTTCTCAAAGATCAGGTTAAATACAACATTTTTGGTATATAAAGTAGGATTTATTAGAGAGAAAGGAAAGGCTACCACTAGAGAAGTGTTGCGGAGCCCGGAAGTCAGTAGCTCCAGCATTTTTTAATTGTATTGTTTATAGGGCTTTGTTTCCATTCCACTTACCATAAAAATTTCTTCCATTGGGGATTTCTCATTAAATAATTGCTTTTCTTCTTGTGTGACCAGTACAGTTTCTTCTTGTATTCTCTAGTCAGATACCTGGATGTTTGTCTCAATCACTGATATTTTAAGTGCTATTTGAGCTGCAAACATCAGAAGTGAAATTTATAATTCCTTAATGTGGATTGAAAATGCATTCCTGCAATAAGTAAAAGTACATACTGTGATACATTGTGAGTAACGTTCTGAGCTGTCCCAGTGTCTATGGCACTCATAGCATTTCTTGAGTGGTAATTTCCTACTTTGTCTTGATTATCAGGCAGTTCTTATGTATCATAGGCAATTTGAATATGAGTTCCAGTGCCATGACTTCCTCCTGCTTCTGATTCTTTCTTCCACCCCAAGTGCTCTGTTTCTTAGGCTACTAGAGCTACTAAAATGTCTTGTCATGTCTTTTTATGGGTGTAAGCAGTGGAAAACTCTTTAAACATATAAGCAAACAAACTAATAAATCAGTGATCTGAGGTTTGACTCTGGTGTCATCTGATCATATGTTTAAATGCCATTACTAACATTTTTATTAGCATTTGCAATATTTTAAATTAACATTTGTAATACTTTGTGAAAATATGTCGTGATGTATGTCAATGTTCATGTCCTTTATTTAATATAATTATACAAATATCAGGTTGAAAATAGGACCCCTAAAAGAACTGTTTTAATTTGAAAGTCTGTTGAGTGTTTTGTTGCTCAAGTGTTTAATTTTCCCCTATTGTCATATACCTTAGTTGAAATTTATGAATTTGCTTGATTTCCGACAAGATATGCAAGATGTTTTTCAATACCCAGTCTATAAACTACATGTGGACGTATTGACACTTTGAAGACCTAATTTATTCTTTTTAGGAGTTTACTACTATATTACAATACCTACAAGACAACAAACAATGTACACTTTATATAATTTTAAATGAAATCTTACAAATATATGGTATTATTTCTAATATTTCAAAAGAAAACATTTTATACTAATATATTTTGTTGTTTCTTCAAAATTTCTAAATTCTGATATATTAAAAATAAATATTAAATTTTTGAGTGATAATGACCTATTTTAACATAATTTGATGCTTATTAATTTGTGTTGTTTCTAGAATCAATGATTCCTGAAATAATTAGATACAGCTTATCAGAAAAATTTGAAAAATATATGCTTGTGAAGAAAACATATGGTAAGTGAATTATATGTGTGTTAGAAATTTTTAATGTATTTCACAAATTAACAGTTACAGGATGATACTAGAGACCCTGGTGATTAGTGACAGTTCTGTCTGTTGTCCCAGAAATTTCTACTTTGATATTAACTAGGGTCATGATATCAGTTCTGATCCAAGGACTATAGGCAAACAGGGTGAGCGTGAACTCTAGGCAAAAAGCCTCATTTTTTCTTCTACTGTGACAGCAACTAAGGAAGGCACATGCTGCAGATGGTAGAACCTCACTCAGCCTGATACAGGAGCCCGTGCTGCCAACAGTAGAGCTAAACATGCCACCAAAGAATTCTTTGTTGTGCTTTTACCCAGGTGAACTTATCCTATCCTCATTTTTACAACTTGTGGAGCAACCACTTTTTTCCCTTCAGACTTCTGAGGTGCTTTGCTGATTTATAAGACTACAAATCTTCAGTTGTCAAGACATAGTAAATATGGAAGACTATGTATAAACATTTCTTTGCCTTTCTCTCCAGCCTCATGTTCCTCGAACTTCTCCATTTTTCACCTTTTTCCAACAAAAATCTATTGTTATAACTATTATCATTCCTCAGATACAACTAGACTTTTCCTCAGTTGGGTTTTTACCTCCATAATTGACTTTTCCTGGAAAATGCTCAACACTTTGAAGTCTAGATTTCACTGAATCTTTACTTCTCATCTATGTTTTCAAGCAGCAACACTAGACAACATGAGTTGCTTGATGAAATTGAACATAATAAGTGTGACAGCAAGTATTAAACTCACTCTGGGATATATGTCACAATCCTCCATTTCCAGATACCATTCTTTCCATTTCATATCCTCCCTATTATCTGTCCTTCACAGATTTTCTCACAAGATGAAACTAACTGCACCTAAAGTTCCTGCACATGGTTACAGTTTGTTCATCTGTTTTCTTCACTATAACGCCTTTCCACAGAGTGGGGAATCACAATGGGAGGCTTCCTAGAATTAGTGTTGAGAACAGTGTAGATTTGACCCAGGCGTTTACCTGCACATTATATTCATTCTGAATTCTTGACCATTCTCACTCTTACAGTTAGCAAACCGTTCTCGTCAGCGTTCGCTTTCTCTCTCTTTCTTGGACATCCACTCTTGTTTTATTTTTTGTCTCATTAGTCTAAATATCTGACTTGCTTTTCTGGAGCTCCGAATAATGCAGAATATTCTCCTGAGCTTACTAATTATGTTTTTCACTATGCACCTATATACTCTAGCATATTAAATGTTTATACACTTACATTTTTCTGGGCTAATCTTTTCTGCTGATTTTGTTTTTCTTTTTTGGTGGAACTTGGGTTTTGAAATTGGGCTTCCCGTTTGTTAGCAGATTCTCTACTGCTTGAGCCAAACATCCAGCCTTTTAAATCTCTGATTATTATGGAGATAGGGTCTTGAATTTTGCTCTGGCTCAACATCTTTGGTATGAGAGGTATGCACCATCATGTCCAGGTTTTTTCCTTTGAGATGGGGTCCTCCAAGCATTTTTTTGACCAGACTAGTCTGGAACTGTGGTACTCCAAATCTCAGCCTCCATGTAGCTTACGAGGCCTGGCTGTCACCACCATGTGCCCAGGTATTGGTTGAGATGTGGGTCTCATGGACTTTTTCTGGGCTGGACTTAAATTTCCATTCTCTTGAGCTCAAACTCCCAAATAACTAGGCTTCCCCCAAATTTTTAAACAGTATTTGTAATCCTTCTTTATCAGATCTAACCTGAAATATCCTATTGTATTAGAAAATTTCTCCAAATTCTATCTTGGTTAATTACAATAGTCAAATACCTACTCATACTTTACCTTCTTAACACTTTGCATTCTTAGTAAATTTGAAAATACATTAATGGGTATATTTTGTAGGGAGTTCCTGTAGCTGTCATTAAGCTATTAGGTACATAATGATAAGTGTCATGTTTCCTGATTACCATCACATCTGTAGTCATAACAAACACTGATTAGCATACATAAAAGCATGTGATGAATTACTGCATTTCCTTATATTCAAACACTATGAAAGTGATATATTCATGACAATAATATACAGCATCACTGTCAATTTGTATAGTTATCCTAAAATTAGCTAATTTTGCTCATTTTTTGTATCTTAATTATACAAAGAATTTTATTATATTTCATATATATACATATATAAAAATAAATGTATATATATAATAATAATAAATAATAAATAAAATAAATAAATGTGTCTAAATATAAATGTATATATAAATATATATATATATCTCAACATATGAATATACGTTACTCACATTCACCACATCTGTTACTTTTTGTTTCTCCTGCTTTTCCCCTTCCCCTTCCAGATCGTTTTAACTTGTATATCATTCTTTTGTTTTGTCCAGATTTAATGATACTCACCTTTGTGAAACTGGCTTATTTCACTTAATGTGGTGATCTGTGGTTCCATCCCACACAGAAAACAGATTCACAGAACAGATCCAGAAATTAGCCCAGGTAGTTACAGCCATCTGATTCTTGACAAAGGGGCCAAAAATATACTTGAAAACTGCCAACCTCTTTGACAAGTGTTACTGGGAAAATTGGATATCCCTATGTAGAACATTGAAACTTGGGCCCTATCTCTCACCCTGTAAAAAAATCAATTCAAAATGTACAAAGATTTTAAAGTCTTTAAAATAAAGTCTAACTTTAAAGTAAGACTTGAAACTGAAACAAATTACCCGAGGAATGCATAGGAGAATCACTTCAAGGTCTAGGCATAGGCAAAGAGTTTCTGAACAGGACTCTAGTAGCTCAGGAAATAAGAGCAAGTATTTATAAATGGGATAACATTAAAATAAAAGCTTCTGTATAGCACAGGAAGCAATCACTAGAATAAGAGACAGCCTGCTGTTTTAAAGCCATATTTCATTTAAGATTTATTTATTAGTACATATCAATAGTACAAACATATATATTATTATATAATAAACCTGTATTTTGATAATACTCACCGTCAATTATTCTCTTACTCCTTCCCACTAGTTCCCTTTATCTTCCTAAACAGAACCATTTCTACTTTCATTGTTTTTAGTTCCACCCATTTTCCTACAAATAACATGATTTAGTAGTCTTTATGGTTGAAAATATTGTGTATATATGTACCTCATTTTCTTTATCCATTCATCTGTTTAAAAGCACCTAGGTTGATTCCATAGCATGGCTATTGTGAATAATGCCATGATAAACATTGGTGTTCAAGTATCTCTAATGCATGCTGATTTGGAATCCTAAATACACCAGGAGTGGTGTATTTAGGTTGCATGTTTGTTCTACTTTCAGTTTTCTGAGAAATCTCCATCTCCACTAATTTACACTCCCATCAACAGTGTATTAGGTTTCTTTTCCCCCTCTATCCATACCTTCATTTGTCATTGCTTGTTTTCTTAAAGAGTGGCATTCTGACTGGTGTGATTTGACTTTTTGGTTTGCATTTCCATAATGGCTAAAAATATTGAACATTTTCATGAATTTATTTGTTACTCATACTTCTTGATCTTTGTTCAGTTCATCTTCCCATTAATGATTGGATTACTTTTTCTTTCTCTGCTTAATTTTTTTACTTCTTTGCATATTCTGGATATTAATCTACTATCATATGGTTGGCTGGCAAAGAATTTCTCCCATTCTGTAGACTATCTCTTTACTCCAGTAATTGTTTCTTTTTCCTGTGCACAATGTTTTTGATTTGAGGTAATCTAATTTGTCAGTTGTTGCTATCGTTTCCTGAACTACCAGTGTCCTATTCAGGAAGTCATTCCCTATGCCTGTATCTTGAAGTATTTTTCCTTAGGTTTTCAAAACACATTTCCACTCTCTATTTTTCACTTTTCAAGATGAATTGTGATGGGGAACAGAGTATTGGTGGAGGCAGAGGTGGAAGGACTGTGGGGACCTCTAAAAGAAACTCAAATACAAGTCTCAGGAGCCCTAGAGATAGCTGAGATAAGATGTAAGACCTGATGCAGTCCAGTAAGGGGAAATTGTAAGAATTAGGAACTACAAGAGCTGTTTCAGTCAGGGAGATGAGAGAAGGTACAAAACACAGTGACTGTCCTTGCCATTTCCAACATTAGATGGGAAAAAGAGATTCCAGAATTTCTACAAGCTCAGAAAAGCAGAACCCCACTAATGTCAGAAAGACCTATGATGATGAAACAGCATCCTGATTAATATCAATAGTGAAAACTCTGAGCAGAGAGCAGACTCTGGAGGTGTGATTGATATTAAACTAGAACTGGATGATGTTATTGATAAAGACCTCAATCTTGTGCAAGAGAATCCCCTGTGTCAGAAAAAAACTACAGTGATACTTCACACATGGCTTTTCTGGTACTTCTATTGAAACATATAAACTACCTGCAGGTAGACACGTAACAACAGCAAACAGTATTTATGCTGACAACACAGGAGATCCAGGTGTGTGAAACAGGATGTGTTTGCAACCTAGAGTGCCTAATATCTTAGAAGAGTCTTATAGTTCCTCCTTTTGAATGGAAATGATAAAAATGAGCAATGAGGGGAAAAGATCTTAGAAGACCAAGTTCCCTGTTGTAAGTCCAGGTGCCAAACTTAAAGAAATGTCAATCATGAGGGAGACCAGGAGGTAGATGGTGATTATGGCTTTGCTACAGGAAACCTGTCCAACAAGTGTCAGCGCCAGCAAATCCTGAAAGGAGACCTTCTCTTCCACCTTCTGAACAAGCTAACCTGGATCTAATTTTGAAAGCAATCTCTGAATCTCAAGAACCTGAGATACAACAAAGTAACTCTTCTTTAGTTCCACAGATACAGAAAATTCTAGTTCCCTCCAGACCTCAAAGAATTACTAGAAGTGATTCAGGAGCAAAACAAGACCCCCATATAACTCTCCCCTCCCCCCACAATTGAAGAAGAGGGAGTAAAAGAAGATAGTATGGAAAAAAAAAAGAAACTTAACTGATACAATTATTACCAAGACTGCGAATGGACCCAGTAATAGCAGAAACACTGACAATTAATTAAACCATGTTGAATGAACTGAGTGCTGGCACAGAAAACAGAAAAGCATTGGGAGCACTGCCAGTACTGGCTTCCTTGTAAAAATGGAGGCGAGTGTACATACCATCATTCCATCACACCTTGCCAAATCTTCCCAATGTCAAATTTGCTACAAAAAATTTGCTCATCCAAATTTTAAATATGATTCTAAGTGTGCTAAAAAAGACTGTGCCTTCACTTGTAGAAGAATTCCAGTACTGCTTCCAAAACCAGTGCCTAACAGAACCATCACCGTCAACTCTGTATCACTTCCTAGCTTGTGAGAAAATGGAATATCCCTTAACGTGGGTTTAAGATTTATGTAGTTCTCTGTCTCTCTCTCTCTCTGTCTTTCTCTCTCTCAAGTCTATTGAATATCAAATTAAACTAACTTTTAAAAAAGGATTAATTGCAAAAGTTTTCTAAAAGATGAGCTTTTTCTTAACTTACTTTAAAATGGCATTATTGTTTTTTGTTTTGTTTTTTAGAGATAAGGTCTTATTGTTCAGTCCAGGCTGGCCTCAAGCTCACAGTCTTCCTGCCTCATTCTCACAAGTGCAAGATAATAGGATTGTGCCCCCATGCCAGGCTCATCATTAGTTATTATAATAATACTAAATGGCTCAGTTAAAATATGCTCAATTTCATTGATTAGATTTGATTTGATTTATTGAAACTTGCATAGTGTATGGCTGAATTTTATATATTTTAAATTGTTTTTCAGTTATCCAATTATAATGTACCCATGTATAAATTATCCACTGTCTCAACATATGTGAATTTTTTTACATGAGAAACTTTAGTTTAATATTTTGCATCTGTTAACTTTATGGAAACTAGACATTTTAGTATTATACTGTTTAGTTTCTTCTTTAATGAGTATTATTTATGTGAATTACAGGGTGGCCAGGAATGGGGCAGGTAATTGACATAGAATATGTAACCTCATACTTTTCCAATGATGTTAACAGTACCCTCCTCATTTAGACATGGGTTAACTATAGTTCTAAACAGGCATCTTAATGAGCGTTTGAACTCAAACATCTAAGGTCTCTCTATGATGTGCATGTTTCTGCATTGGACACAACTTAACATATAAATATATCTTTGAAATTTAGCCATTGGGTAGGAGAAATACAAAGATTAAGAATGATTGATTTTATTAAAACACCTTCCCCATTTTCATTAGGCACTATGATATTATAGTTAAAATTAGTAAACCTCTGTGACTCAAGCAAGTGGCATTGTTCTCTACCACACAGCAGATATGGACAAGAGAATGAGAACCAAGCCTTAATTTTGCCTCCTGCTTTCAGTTAATGCAAAGTAGGAGTTCATATTAAGAAATATAAGTAAATGCAAGTAAATCACAAGGGCACACTGTCCCTGAGTGTGGTAGAAAAGAGCAGGTGTCATTTTAACAAAGGGCAGTGAATCCTTTGTTTCTTATTTGACTTCTTGTATACAACTATTAAATTTATATCTTTTAAAGAAATCCTCATGTAAAATGCCTAGGAATAAATGTAATTTACCCTTTCATATACCTTTTTTTGGTACCGGGGATTTGAACTCAGGGCCCTCACTTTGAGCCACTTTACCAGCCCTATTTTTGTGAAGGGTTTTTCAAGATAGAGTCTCACAGAACTTTTAGCCCTGGCTAGGTTCAAACCTCCATCCTCCTGATGTGTGCCTCCTGAGTAGCTAGGATTACAGGCAGGAGACACTGGGACCTGGCTCATATGCCATTTTTAAGATAAGCTATTCCACTAATATCACTAATTTGGGTAGCATAGGACATCTGTTAAACACAGATGAATGTATACATATGTGCACATATAATTAAAAAATGTTCATATTATTAACAAATTGAGATATCTGGTTCTTTTTTAATTTTTAAATTTTACTTCTGAATTATCATACATTAATAATGAAGGGATTTCATTGTGATAATTCTATATGTGATACATTATAACGAAGAAAATCACTCTCTGGGATGCTTTATTAATTTTATGGTTCTCGTTTTATCTTTATCTTCCTGTTCTTCCAGCTGAATCTGATATTAGCTAAAAGTTGACAACTAGCACCTTAGGGAATTGGTTTCCTTTTCTTTGGTATATGTTATGCATTTTATTTCCCTTTCTTTCTTTTATTTTGTCATTTTTACATTTATTTTCATGTGTGTACAATGTTTGTGCCACCTCCTCCTCATACTTCCAGACAGAACCTGTTCCACCCTCTTCTCCTCTGACTTTGTTGAAGAGAAAACATGAGACAATGAGACATATCATTTTTGCTAGTTTGTGATAAAGATAGGTATATAGAGAGATTCCTACCATTGCTTCGGTGAATGTGTGTGCTGAAACTCACATTGCTTCATTTCTACCAGACCTCGAGAATTGGTTTTCAATGCTGTTACACATCAGAGTCACTTTAGAGCTAATAAATACATTAAGGCTGATATCCCGGCTCAGGACACTTAAGTTATCACTGGATGGGGCTTAATTATTTTAGTTTAAAAATTCTTCTGTGCTTTTAATATGCATACTCTTTTAAAATATTCTTTATAGAGTTGAGTTATCAAAGCACTCGAGTTTTTCTCAAAAAAGATATATTCTAAGTTATTTCTAATGGTGGTTCATACTAGGATTTGTAAAGGCATAAATTTCTGGTCCCCATGCATAGAGTTTTTGATTTACAAGGTTGATGGAGGCACCTGAAAGTTTGCATTTCTAACAAATACCCAGGTGATGCTGATGCTGTTGCCTTCTTGCCTCTCCATCCCCACCCTGTCCAAGTTGTGATTTGACATATGTTCTTTTCTAGGACAGGTAGGAATCTGAAAACACTGAATTCAACTCAGGGAAAGACGCACAGGTCAGTGCTGCCTGATCAACATGATCTGAACGAGAATATTTCTGTAGATGTGTTCATAGAAGAAGGGAAGTAATGGGTAACAGAATGCAAAAATGAACATCCACTAAGATTGTTTCCTCTCACTAGGCACAATGCTATAGTAGGATGTTTCACAGACTTATGCTTCTGTGAAGAGCAGCCAAAGTTGTCTATTTTCAAAATTCAAATTTTTCTGCACTCTGACTAGAATATATCTTAAGTCTCTGTCTATTAAATCCCAGTTATCTGTTGACTACAACATGGGGCAACAGGAACCTTTGTTCATTTTTTTCTTTTCCAGTAATGAAAAGTGGTACAACTACTTTGGAAGACACTTTAACATTTTCTTTAAAAATGAGACATACTCTTACAATATGACCCAGCCAGTGACATTAACCCAAAGGACTGGAAAATGTACATTCACAAGAATTTGCCTATGAATGCTTATGACAGACTTGTTCATAATTTCCCAAATTTAGGACAACCAATATTTCCACCTATAGTGAATGTATAAATACACAGTTCTGCATTCAGAAAACAGAGTATTATTCTGTGCTATAAATGTGATAAGAAAAAAAGACATAAAGAAACCCAGATGTGGAAAATTGCATGATTTCAAATACTTCACATTTGGGGAAAGGTAGCTATGGAGAAAGTAAAAGGAAATCAAGAGTCAATTGAAGAAAATCTTCCCTCAGAAATTCTGTGTGCTTTCCATTATGACATCTTTCTTCATATCATTTCTTAATTCTCCCACAGATATCTGAAAGAGCTCATTTACACCCTATTACACTTTGTCCTCTTTGAGAGGTGTTTCTGTCAGCTGTCATGATTATTTTACTTTGTTGAATATTTTACATTATAATTAATGAATGCACAAAATGTTCAAGGTAGTGTTCCATAAGCTCTTACAATATTGGTTCTTTTTTTTTTCCTTGTTTGTACGTGGGCTGAACTCAGAACTTCACACTTGCAGGCATTCTACCACTTGAGCCACTCTACCAACCTTTTCTGCATTTTTTATTTTTTGGAATAAGGTCTCACTTTATACCTGGGAAAACATGAACCACAATCCTATTTGTGTTTTCCTAAATATCATGGGAGAACAGATGGGTGCCACTGTGCCCAGTCATTTGTTGAGATGGGATCTTGCAAACTTTTTTTGCCCAGGCAAGCTTCCAACCTCAATCCTCCTGTTCTTCATGTCCCAAGTAGCTATGATTGTATGTGTGAGCCACCATGCCCAGCAAAATATTGGCTTTTTATAACACTATCGTTATTCTCATTTTGGAAATAAGGGTTTTGTTGCACACAAAATGTCAAATGACTTAGTTAAAAATTATCCAAATATTAAGTGGAGTAGACATGATACAACTCAAGAATACTACACTGGTTAACTAATAGCAGGAAAGTGTTAAACCTCACTTAGCACTTACAGCAGCTCTGGCAAATGTAAGGTTATTGCTGTTATTCATCATTATTATTTTGTTATAACTTGATTATAAGTTGCTACGCATTGGGCTAAGAAATTCCTATGGCTGTATGATAAGATGTTCTGTATTTCATTTTATCCTTACAGTAATTCCCATTGACATGTGAACAATAACTGTCCTAAGCAACTTGCTTCAGTTATACAACTAGAAATAAGATGAACCTTGCTATTGATTGGACATGAAGGATTCCCACAAAAAGGCCCTGTGTTAAAGATTTAATCCCCAGCTGTTGGGTCCAGTCCTTGAGAGGTAATTGAACCATGTAGGCTCTACCTTTATCAATAGATTAATCTACTGTTGGGCTCACAATTTGATAGCATTATGGCAAGTGGTAAGAGGTGAGGCCTAGTTGAAGGAGGTGAGTCACTGAGGGTGTGACTTTAAAGACTGTTTGTGGTTCCAGGACCTAGCCCCATCCCCAATGTTCAGCCTTGCCTCAGGCCCACAGCAATGGAGCCAGCTGAGCATGGAGTGAAATGATGAGAGAAAATAAATCTGTTTTTTCTTGAAGTTATCCTCTCAGGTATTTGACAGCGATAAAAGTCTACACAAACCTTTGTCAAACCCATATTTAGAATCTTGACCTATTTCTTATTCATGTTATATCCTGTGCAGGACTTAATGCAATGTTTCATAAACAATGTTTCCTTAATATTTATTGAACTGAAATGAATTTACATGTTTGTTTTAAATTTCATTGTGTCACTTTATCTTTCCTTACAAGTCTGTTCCTTATTTAATTTCTCTTAGTTTGAAGTTCTGAAAACAAATGTAAGTTTATTAATATAACGATCTTAGAAATAATAAGAATGAGAGAGAAAAATTATTAATTTACAGTTGAAGCATAAATTTTCACCAAATATAAAAGAAATATTTGTGTGCTGTGTAGCTTCTGAAGGGCTCTGAGATTGTCTGTGCCTCTTGGTATTACCACCATGAATAATCTCTTCCACAAGGTCTGATCTGGATGTAGATACCTTCTTTTAATGACTGGAATATATCACAAGTAATGGAATATTGCTTTGAGAATGGTTTATAAAAAGACCATGGAGATTCAGTCTTGCAAATTCTCTACCACCTCTCTCTCAAGAAGCAGGTGACTACATGGAGAGTCATCCTGTGAGGATGAAGAACTGGAAAAGAACAAATATTGTTCACTAACAGACAGTGTGAAGTTCAAGCCCAACTTATGTTTTTGACAAAGCTATGTAAAGGAATCATATTAATCAGCCACTTACGCGGGTATGTCACAAGAGGATCCTCTGAAGCCTGCCATAAGTCAGTCATTTTAAAAAGATTAGGAATGGATTTTTATCTTAGTTAAGATGGGGGTGGGGACAACAGACTAACTCCAACCTCTTGACCTCAAATTGTGGTCCAGAGGAACACAACTGAGCTATGCTCATAAGCTATGACACAGTAAGATGGTTTATACAATTAACATTTATATTTTTCTTTATCATTTATAAAAAATTCATTTGGGGAGTCAGCATAAATTTCAAATAGGGATTTATACAGCAAGAATTTAAGAGCAAGAAAGTACTAATTTTAATGAATTTTGGGAAAGACATGATTTTTGTGTAAAAATACCATAACATTTGGAATAAAGGTGGTGGTTAATTGTGACCAAAAATGAAGGGACAGGCCAGACACTATAAATTGCCAGCTTTGGTGTTAATTGAACTTCTAGCAAAAGGCCAATTCGTTATGCACATTTCCAAAATTAAATAACCATGAGATTCTTTTACAAAGATGCTTGATAATTCTCCTGAAAAAAAAAAAGCCAAATCTATGAGCTGGTTTATAATTTGAAAATACAGAATTTATATAATTTTATTCCACTTGAGTTGTAAAATTAAAAAATAAGCATTAAAATTGTTTGACAGTTAAAAAGTTACATGGATGAAAGAGCATTGTTAACTATCCTCTAGACTGTTTATTGGTCTGGTAAGATTTTAGTTTCAGTCATTCTAACAGGGCATAGCCATTAATTAGGGGAATAATAGTCCTTCAAGAGCATCATTAGAAGAATGAGCTTCTGCTTTGAGCACATGGAGAAACTAGAAAACAGAAGTAACTTAAACTTGATGAGATTGACAAAGAACTAGAAGTTGAAGCTGGAATAGTACTTATGCAAATTATATTGGAGACCCTACTATCCCTAACTTGTAACTTACCTACAATATATTCATAGACATACTATTTTTAAAAACTGATTCATGGTTAAAGAAACTGGTGAAATTCTAGCTAGATAGCTTGATAATTATAGAGTTCCTTGTGTTTTAAATGATGAATAGAAACAACTAATCTCTAAGAGGGAGACAAAACCCAGTGTTTGCTACCATTATTTGAGCACTGAGAAGTTTTCACAGAATGTTAATCATTACCCTTGTCCAGGATAATTTTTCATGAGACAACAAATGGGGAACACTCTGAAACATGCCAACTGAAAAAATCATAAAATGCTACAAGATGGTAGTAGTAGCCTTTAGCTACTCAAGTGTTCCCCAGAACTAAGCACAGTATCTAACAGCAGAGGTTTTTACTGGCAAATAACTGATGAGTAGATGGATAGACAGACACCCAGCAATGCAAGCTGGAAGGTATCATCTCCACGAATATATTACTTTCAAATGCAGTTTTACTTCAAAGACTGTTTTCATTAAAAGCTATGTTAACTTTGAATACAGTTATTTAATAATGAACAGTGAGAGCATATTAAATTATCTATATAAAGTCTGGCAATTTTGACATTTCCAAAAACTTCCATATGAAAAAGAAACTAATAGTTTCAACGGCTAGGAAAATAAGTAACAAATCATTTAAACTATATGTTCAAACAAAATAAAGGGACTCTATGAAACCCAGATGAAAATTTAAATGACTCCTTTAAAATGTAAAAGAGACAAAGCAAATTTTAAGAAGAAATACATTAAAAATTATTTCTAAATAGTATTGACTTGAATCTTCACTATACATTATAATTGTTTTTAGTATCAGAATTTAGTGTAACAGAACTATGGTTAGGAATGTACAAAATGGAAAAATCAGAATTCTCAATGAAGTAACATTGGAAAAGCTACATAATTTGCAAATTCAAAGCATTAATTGAATCCACCAGATAATTGAGGCCATAGGTCTACTAACAGCAAAATCAAATGAAACAGATATGTCCCGAGAGAGATGAGAGATGGGCTTTGGCTTCAGCTTGAAGGTAGAACATAAGGTTAGTGGATGAAGTTTGAGCAAACAGTTTTCATGAAATGCTAAGGGCTCTGGAGCCTCAGAAACAGAGGAGTCTGCACTCACTCATAGGCTCATTTTTGTGGACCATCAGGATGTGCTCAAACAGCAGGAAACATTGATACTATATTTCAGACATCCTTCTAGTAATAGTTTTCATCATTGTGACCAAAATAACAGACAGAAGAAACTTAAGGAAGGAAATATTTATTTCTGCTCACAATTTTGCAGGGTTCAGTCCCTGGTTGCTTGGCACCATGAGTGTTGGAAGAACCTCAGGGTGCCACAATCACATGGTATGGAAGCTTCTTCACCTAAAAAAAGCAGAGCAGAGCCATAAAAGGAGACCAGGATAGCATATACCCACAAAGACACCCCCAGTGACCTACTTCCTCCACATAGACCCCCATCTTAACTTTTATCACCTCCCCAATAATGCCATCATATCATGAATCCCTCAAATGATCAATCCATTCATTACATCAGAGTTTTCACAATGCAATTAATTCTGGAAATTCTCTCACAGACATAGTCCTAAGTGTGCTTTTATTGATCTCCTAGGTATTTCTTAATTTAATCAAGTTGACAATCAGAATTAACCATCATACTTCTTTATGCTCCTGATCTCTAAATTCGGAGACTGCTTATGTCTCTGGAACTTCACTGAATCTTAACTCCTAGCCCAGTCTCACCCTTTCTTGAGAAGTTTGTATTAATGACAACTGGGATCTTTCACTATCTTTCTACCATAACCTCAAACCTCAGGTCTCTTTAGAAGTCTGGGAGACTTCTGTCCGAGATGGGCAGAATGATACATAAGAATAATCTGTCCTGATTAGTGTAAACTTATCATTTTCTGAGTCCTTCTTTAGTTTCCCTGAAAGCTGATGTCTGTGGATTTTCCTTTCTAGGTACAAAGTACTGAAATCATGATAAATTCTGGCCAACCTTGTGTCTATGGCTCTGCTACCAAGAATGGAAGATTTTGACTTTCCTCCATTACTTTTGTCACATGGTGGTGGTCATAAATTCCTGTTATATAGGAAACCCCCAAAGCCTCTGTTCTTTCTTTGTGTTCAGGAATCCCTTCTTTTCTCTTCTTCAAGAAACCCTGGTATACTATTTCCAATGAGTTTAGGATTTTTCCTAGTATGAGGATGAAAAATAACTTCAGCCTCCTTCTAGAAGCTACAATTCAAAGGCTAATCTATCTTTTCCTGGATTAGATCCAATTGGGACACATGAACCAGTCACTAATACCTATTTTGACTTGTTGCCTGCCTGCAGACAACAATCTGGCCAAATGAGTAACTAAAACAAAATTCACATATAAGTTGTTTTCTCCATTAGGTAGAAATGTTTTTGGAGATTTTCTTTCCTTTAAAATTATCATTTGCTTATTTTTTTATCATCTGTATTTTATTCCTAAGCACTTCAAGTATGGACACAAACATCTGTCTTATAATTAATGCCCGTCTATGTGGGCATTCATTTCTCTTTGTATATATCCCTACAAATTGAATTGATGGGTTACATGGCAACTTTAATCATTTGTTAAAATTTTAATCCTTTAAATATCAATCAATTTTTTACCTTTAAAATGTTTTCCTAAACATATAATAATTCTCTATATAATTGTAGTGTTGTAAATTTCCATTTGTAAATGGATGAGAGGAATAAGTGTGTATATAGCTGGCTATAATTAACAATAATATGTTATATACTCCAAAAATACTTATAAGGGTGGTTTCTGAATGCCCACATATCAAAGAAATGATAAATTCATGGGGTGATAGATATGCTATTTACCCTATTTTGATCATTATGTAAGATATATATATATATATATATATATAAAATGCAAATTTTGAATATTATAGTAGCTGCTTCTCATACCTTTGTGTACATTGTATCTGAGTTTCTGTTTCCATAGTTAAGTGAACAATAGTCTTCCAAATGCATGGATGAAGTGCTGGAGCAAGAGAAGTAACAGTATGGTAGTTTGAACAGCGTATCTGGAGCAGTACTCCCTAGTTCAAATTTTAGCTCTTTTATTTACTAACTCTGTGCCTTGAATAAATTGCTTAACCACTGAGGCTTATTGTTTCACAAGTATAAGAAGGGACTGTGGTATAAGAGGGTATAAGAGTGGTAGAGTTATTGCTTATACTGAATTAGTGATTATATATATATAATCATATATATATACATATGTATGTACTTAAACATAAATGTATATATGAATGCATATGCATTCTGGATTCTCCACTTGGAAATACATGGATCCAAATGATTTCTTCCTCTACTTGTGTCTTTTTATTTAAGTATATGCACATGTTTTTCTTATTGTCAATGTAAAAGACCCATTCTGTCATCCACCCTGCCACCAACAGTCAGATCAACATGGAGTATCATCTCTTTCCTGTCACTAACTCAAAGACAGCCTGCTTCTTACACCATGCTGTGGACTCAGTGATTCAAAGTCTCCCTTTTCATAGCAGGTTTAAAATATCAGCTTTTATTCATGCCCCAGTGACTTTTGCGTGTAGCTACTTGGGAGACTGAGATTAGGAAAATGTTCAAAACGGCATGGGCAAAAATATTTGTGAGCCCATTGTACATAATAGCTGGGCACAGTGACACACATCTGTGATTCCGGCTATGTGGGTGGTAATATTGGGAATATTGAATTTTGAGGCACGTCCTGGCAAAATATTTGTGAGCTATTATCTCAAGGGGGAAAAAATGGGCATGGTGGTGTGTGCCTGTCATTCCTGCTATAGTGAAAAGCGTGTGACCAAAATGTAGAACTCTGTCTCCAAAATAACCAGAGCAAAAGGGCTGATAGTGGCATGATTCAAACTGTAGAGCACTTGCCTAGCAAGCATAAGGCCCTGATTTCAAACACGAGAACCAGTGGAATAAAACAAAAAATAGTTTGTTACCACTTACATATTCATAAAAGTGTACATTTCATAGGTTTCTATTACATTTGGAAGATCCCATCCATTATCTTCAAAACACAGCCAAGTGCTTATTTAGAGCATTTATTTAGATGAAAAATTCAGTGCTGTATATTCAGCAACTTTTCTTTGGTGGTACTGGGGTTTGATCTCAAGGCCTCATGCTTGCTAGGTAGGCACTACTACTTGAGCCAATCCACCAGCCCTGTGTTCAGCATCTTTTTGTCCAAATGTTCAGTCTCTCAAATACCCTTCCTTCCAGTCTTTTTAAGTTAGTGCTTATTCATGGAGTAGAGAAGGACACAGAACCTACTCTATAAGATCTTGTGATAGTGGAGGAAACAAATGAGCAGGGTCTGTGAGTGCTCTGTCCCCAACTTTCTATAAGCACCCAAAATAATAGTGTAAGATTAGTGCTACTGATATCTGCTGGTGGTAACTGCTGATGCTATATCAAGTGAAAATCTCTTATTTTAGAAGTATAAAAGTTTTCATGGGGCTAACCAGTTTTTGCAGCACCACCCTTGTGACAGTGTCTGTCTTTTCTCACAAGGAGAAATATTGCATATTTTGTCATAAGTGGGATCTTGTTGGGGGAGGCTTGAATGTAAATGGAGAGTTATGAGGGACATGGAAATGAAAAGGAAAGGAAGCTAACAAAGGGCAACAGAGGGAGTTAATGTGACAGGAGTACATTATGTACATTATGAAAATGTCTTAATGAAAACCCTTATGTTGTAGAATTAAGAAAAGTATTTCTAAAGGACTCCTTTGACAACACATCAGATTCCAATATAAGGTATTACTATGATCTCATTTCCCTTCAGCTATTGTGATGGTTGGCTATTCTCAGCCCTTTATGCAAGAAATTTCTTACCTCCTACCCTCCCCTTGTTAGCCTTTTGCCTCTGGAACCAAAAGAAGACATACAAATTAAAACTTTTTCTTAATGACTTGTTGCATTTTCAAATAAATGTGACTAGTCAGCACAATGTCACAGGTAGACCTGCAAAAGGATTCTTACTCTGAGTTCTGGACTCTGGGAAAGAATCTTTTGCTCACTGTTATTCACTTGATGTGTCTAACATTATCTCATTGATACTGTTAACACCTTTGTTATGAAATATTCCCAAAAGACTCATATGTTGAAGGATTGGTCCCCAGTTGATAGATTCAATTATTGAGATATGATAGGATCCTGAATCCTATCATATTCTGATAAGATCTGATTTGACTTAATAAGTGGATTAGTACACTGATAGATTCAAAATTTGGTGGAGTTACTGGTAACTGAATAGATATTTTCTGAGATAGGCCCTAGTTTAGTAAGTAAGTCATTTGGGGTATGCCTTTGAAAGCAGCCCCTTTGCCTTCTGGCTTTCTCTGTCTCTGTCTCTGTCTCTTCCTCTGTCTCTGTCTCTCTCTCTCTCTCTCTCTCTCTCTCTTTCTTTTCTCCTCTCACCCTCTCTTTTTCTCTGCTTTACAGATGAAATTATATGAGCTGCTGGGCTCCATCATTGCTCTCCCATGATGCTCTGTGTCACTACAAGCACTTGGGGATGGAGCCAAGTCACCATGAACTGAATCCTCTCAAAGTGTGAGTCAAAATAAATCTTTGATCCTATTAAATTTTATTACTGAAGTATTTGTCATGTTGATGAAAATCTGATTAACACAAATGTAGATGACACTTATCTTCCTATATGGTCTGAAATTAAATGTAATCTAATAAGTATTGACATGCTGCCTTACACATTCCCAAGCAAATGGAAGCCATACAATAAACAGCACAGAACATTTTCTCAGAAATGCAAATACAAAAACACAGGATGGACAGACATATCTCATGCCACAGTCAAATTCCTAAAGAAGAGAAGAAGTGAACACTAATTCTACTTCTTTCTTACGTGGAATCAACCACTTTTTTACTCTACATTGAATTTCCAACTTTAGTTTCAAAATTAAAGAATTTAATTTTATTAATGTTTGTACAATTTTCTTATCTGTATGAATTTGCTCCTAAAATATGACTTTGACAAAATATAAATAAATTATACTTATTAGAACAAGAGTGCTAATATTCTTACTAGCAGTATCTGATAAAAATTCTAAATTAAGATTCAACACATTAAAATCAATTCATTATTCAGTTTTGTTTGTTTGTTTGTTTTTGCAGTACTGGGGCTTGAACTCAAGGCCTTCACCTTGAGCCACCCTGCCAGCCCTTTTTGTGATATGCATTTTTGAGATAGGGTTTCATGAACTATTTGCCTGGGCTTGTTTTCTGCCTCCTGAGTAGCTAGGTTTACAGGCATGAGACACTGGCACCTGGCTTCATGATTAGATTTAACTTTAAATTAGTCTTCATGAGCCATACACACTGTGGTTTGACAAAAATTACAACAATAGCGACACCAACAATCCTAGTAACCTCTGCAAAGTATGTGAGATCAACAGTATGATTTAATGTAAAAACCACTGTATAAATCTGAATTTAGTTGTCTGGATTCTCATGGCTACAGTAAATAATACATGTTGTAGCAAAAACACATGTAGTTTGCTTATGACTTTGTTTACTAAATTTGAAAAGTTATCTTCATAAGTATAAATTACTGAGATAAATCATAATCCAACAAATATTTTGTTTGGATGGACATTGAAAGAAGGAGAGTTTATTTCCACTTATTGACAAAATCAAAAGGTTTCAGTGTGGTAAACCCTGGGTCATCAATTAGGAAGTGATGGTCATTTGGCAATTAAGATAATATCTCTGCAAGTTCAAATTCTTAACTTTGGGGAAAACCTGGAACACATATCCCATTGAAGAGTGTCTATTTCTGCCCAAATCTTTCTCTGTTCTTTTAAAATTAACCTGACGATTCTGCTTTTAGTTAATATTTAATATTTAAATGAGGACCGATTCTGCTTTTAGTTAATATTTGTGAGCATTATATCAAAAGTCATATTCTTTTTAGAATATGGGAAGGTTTAGTGGGGATAACTGTTTTCTTCAGCTTAGAAGGAAAACTGGAAAGATCTCATGCAACAAAACTGGAACGATCTCATCATTTGTGTGCTTGAAGAACAGAACAATCTTCAAATATTGCCCATCCAGTACCAATTGGATCAGTTTTGGAAAATGAGAAACAGAGTTAACTCTGCTTAGCATTCAAGATCATGCACTGTTCAAAATATGGAAAAATGACTTTTTGTATTAAGCACAGTTCCTAGCTCAACAACTCTGAAAATTTTAATTAAAAACACTGAAAAGTATTTTAAGTTAAAGTGTTGACTCATAATTTTAATCAACTTTAAAAGACTCCTTCATAATAGCCTTTCTGAACATCCATAAAAAAAGACTTCTTCATTCTTTAAACATTAGGAATTAAATCAATATTAAAGTCACAAATCTAGTTGTATACATGTGTCCAGAAAATAGACAAGCTTACTGGCTACTGTTTTCTTATGTCTGAATTGAATCATGGCCACATGAGATATTTTCTTAGCAATTTTGATGTCACTGGTTATTTTAAATGATTAAAGAAAATAATGGGATATATTGTAACTAAAAATAACAGAACTAAAGAGTAAAAGAGGGGAAATCTAGTAGTGATTGAATCACTCATTAAAACACTATCAAAATGCATTTAACTTAGATTTACTATTTTAACATACATAGTATGATTTAATCCTTGTGAATCTTTTGAAGTTAATGTGTTGAGGAACTTTAGATTCTCTTTCAATAATCTGCAATTAATTAGGTATTAGTTGACAATGATATTGAAGCTTGTCTCCAGAAGTTCTCTTATTAGATTTCTACCTGGATTTGATTCTTATTTTCTCATGGACTTTGGCAGTCTGAACAATATTGTGAAGGCAAAGTAGTTGCTTCCTATTACTTTCCTTTTGTAGTCATTGTTTAAACTGTCACAGATGACAGAACTCATGGTAACTCCTTTCTGAATTTATGTTCCAACTTTTCCTCTCTTTGTGCTTTTGAAAACTTCTCCATCAATTTCATTACAATGGATCCAGTACAACCACAAAATTCTTATGCTGCTTCCTGCTCTTCCCTCTTTAGTTTATTCTTTATTAAAACAGCACATGACATTGTGGACTTTCTGCACCTTAAATATGCATTGTTGTCTAAGATAATCTACTTGTAATGTAACAAAACAAAATTTGTGCTTTTAATGTTTAAAACTGCAGGACTGGAAATAGAATGAAAATTGGCCTCATTTAAAAGCACATACTTGTTATGTTGATTTTTATTCTCAGAAATTATATGCACAGAAAAACAAATGCCACTTTTACTGTTTAGTCAGAAAATGTAATTGTTGGGAATTCTAATTCATCTTACTAGTCAGTCTAACTGTACACCAGAAGTGCAAATGGGAGAGAAGATTAGATTTCCCTGTAATGGGGGCAAGCAGCACAGGCAAAACATTAAAAATTATATTTATTTTCATATTGTATACAGTATGTTTATACTATTGGAGAATAACAATATATCTCAAAATTCTTAAAAATTCTTATTTATTTGTGGTAAAAATATATACAAGGGAGGTAATGAATTTAATACTACTTAATACTAAGAATTAGTATTAGTAATTAACATTGTTATTTAAGAATGTCATAAAACTTAGTTTTGACAATATATGAACCCATTTGGAGAACTTTTAAATTTTATGAATGAACTCATTTTTTTAAAATATTCTAGTTGAGTTTGCAATTTTGAAGATGTATATTAACAATTTCATGTCAATTTAACAGGAGAGTCTCATTCAGTGTAACATTTCATTTATACTGGCTATCACCTATCATTTCTTCTATCCCATTATCTCATACACTTGGAGATGTTTGAATTGCTACCCAGTATCATGTAATAACATTGTATTTTAAGTTAATTCCTTATTAGACATCTAGAACTATTCAATTTTATATTTCTTTCCAGTCAAAAATGTGTCAAAAATCTATTTAAGAAATCACTTTCTTTTAGGGTATTTTGAATACATTTACTCCTTTAAATAAAATGCATAGTCTAAATCTGTATCAGATCATAAGTAAATTGTTTAAAATTATATTTCTGTCCATAAAAATAATTCATAAATCAAGTAAATACATTTATCATTCATTGTATTGCAGTTTGATTTTTAAATAATTTTTAGTAGCATGTACAGGGGGATACATGTCGTATTTAGTATTTAGTAGTTTTAGTATTTAGTATTTAGTATTTAGTAGTTGTACAGGGGGATATTTATATATGTGCTCACAATATAGTTCACACGATTATGCACAAAAGTAGAATGAACCACTTTTTAGATCCAAAGCTATTAATGACTTTTAACACTGGTATTTCATTAAACAGAAATACTCAACCAAAGTCCATAATTTAACTTAACATTATAATCAATAACATAATTCAATACAATTCTTTGGCTTTTATGGACTTCAAAATGTTTTTGCCAGCATTAGCTTGTGACAATTGTGTAACACTGATTTTCTTATGTTTTAAGTGACATTTATCCTCAAAATATTAAGGCATAATTTATGTAGTAATATAGATAAAGATGATTTTGGAACCCATGCTTTATGTTTTAAAAATAATGGAGTTTGTCTCTACAACAAAATTAAAATAAGGGCAAAATAGTTTCTGCTGGGTATTGAGGGGGGTAGGGGGGAGAGGGAGGGGGTGGAGTGGGTGGTAAGGGAGGGGGTGGGGGCAGGGGGGAGAAATGACCCAAGCCTTGTATGCACATATGAATAATAAAAGAAAAAAAAGAATGGAGTTCAAAGAATAAATGCTCTAACTTGAAAGTAAGTACAATGGATTCTGCAGCTTAGATATTTTATAGGAAAACGTCATCTTGGCCTGGAAAATGTCACAATCATGGTATCTGATGAGTACTTTGCTTCTCATTTGCTATCCTAATTTGCATGTTTTGTTTCAACAGAAAGTTTCTTTTGATAGGTAAAGAAGGAGCACATCCAATGTAAGGATCTAGAATATGGTATGAGAGACAAAGCATCCAAAAAAGTTAAAGCATACAAACTGTAAGACCTCATTCTAAAATGTTTTTACTGAATTATTTATTGCAGTACTAAGGCTTGAACTCAGGCCTTCACTTTGATCCACTCCACCTGCCCTATTTTTGTGAAGGACTTTTTGAAAGAGGGTCTCATTGAACTGTTCATTTGGGCTGCCTTCAAATGGTCGTTTTCCTGACCTCTGCATCCTGAGTAGCTAGGATTCCAGGAGTGAGCCACCAGTGCCTGTCTATTTATTTTATTTTCATGTGTTTTGTGATGTCAGGGCTCAAACCCAGTGTACTGTCCGAACTGTGCAAGTGCTCTAACAGTTAGCTACATCCCCAGTCCTTGAATGACTTTTGAAATAAAGTCTCACTTTGTAAACCATGCTAACCTTGGTTTACAAAGGTTAACCTGCCTCAGTCACTCAAGTGCTGGAATAATGGCCATGCACCACCCACCTGACCTACACCTAACTTCCTCAGACTCTTTTTTTACCACTCTCTCTGTTTTATAATAGGGTTGAACACAAGGTCTTTCATAAAGCACATGAGCAACTCTCCTGCCCTTTTTGTGTTGGGTATTTTGGAGACAAGGTGTCACTTCATGTCTGCGATAACTTGAAGCACTATCCTCTTATTTTTGCTACCCTAGCCACTTTAGGTAACAAATGTGTAAAACTGCACTCATCCATTTTTTGAGATGAGGAAATGGCTTCTGGTGAAGTTTTTTCCCAAACTAGCCTGAAAATCCAATCCTGTGATCTCAGCCTCTTAAGTAGCTGAAACCATAGGCTTGAGTTAGCCTCCCAGGGTGGATTTATTTATTTATTTATGCATGGCTTAAAGAACATCTTAGAACAGTTGTAGTTTTTTAGAAAACATATCAGTTTAGGTTGTTCACCTATTCCACTTTATGGACTATAGTTCTCCATGATCAGTGTGCTCCATTACCATCCACTGAAAGAAGAGATGACTTTTCCAAAAATCACACATACAAAATCAAATCAGGACTCCAAAGAATATCTGTCTGTTGGTCAGAGAAATCACTGTTTTGAAAAAAAAGAAAAGAAAGATTGCAAGGGTTGAGTAATCTCTTGAATTTCATTCCTCTACCCTCCCCAAAGCAGAAATCCTGGATTTCAGCCTGTTTATTGGCGTGTCCAATGGAAAGGGAGAACAAGATAGAGAAGGATGAAAAACCAAAATAAATCCAATCTCACACTGATATGTCTATGCATTTTCTGTATCTTTGCAGTTTAAAAGTTTAAACTTCCAATCAGAATAGTACACTAAATAGATTGTTTGAAATTTCTTGGTTAATTTTCACATGTTGAATCTAGCATGTACACTTAAGAAAACATTTAGCATGGTCATTCAGCTCTGTAATCCCAGCTGTTCAGGAGGTGGTGGTGGAAAGAAAGGGGTGGAGACTGATTTAGGTGGTAGACCTCATAGGAAGCGCAAGAGGCTGAGTTCAAACCCTAAAATTGAAAAAAAAATTTGAAAAATCTTAGTTTTCTCATTTTCATATTCAGTTTTCTTCTTGTCTAGACATTCCTTCATCAGGAGGAGCAGGAAAAGTCTGAATAAAAGATTCTAAAATAGAATTCTTTTACTTGAAACAATTTATTTAATAACACTAGAGAAATAAATATTTATTCACAAACCCAGATGCTTTAAATTCCCTGTTGATACACATAGGTCTACAACAGTTTGTAGAACTTGCAATTTATCAGATAATTCCTACATCTTTAGATTAGTATTTCTCAACATCAGCTTCTTCCAGAAATTATGCACAGACCATTAACAAACCTCAATGCATGGTACTCAAACAGGCTAATTCTGACTTAATGGGCCTCCAGGACTGGTGGCAACCTGGAGTGCAAAATGCTCCACCACAGCTGCTAATGTGGAGCCAAGGTTGGAAAACATTTCCCAGGAGAGAATGAACAGGAACCTAAAGCATAAAGTGCAAACTAGATCTTATCTTTAAACCTGCCAGCTTCTCATAAGTTATTTAGGGAGATAGGAAATCTCACTGACATACATGAAACATCTGATAAAGGGCCCAATGAAGTCTATTATCTTAATAATATCACTCCAAAACTAAAAAGAGGAGCAATCATAACAGTACAAAATATACCAAATTATTTAGGTATATATATTTTTGGTGGTACTGAGGTTTGAATTCAGGGCTACACATTGAGTCACTCCACCAGCCCTTTTTCATGATGGGTTTCTTCTAGATAGGCTGTCTTGAACTGCTTGCCTAGACTGGCTTCCATCCTTGATCCTTTCATCTCTGTCTCCTGAGTACAAGGATTGCAGATGTGAGCCAGTGGTGCAGACTCTCTCAAGCATTTTAAGAGATGAACAGGATGGTAAAATAATTGAATGTAACTGTGCTGGATTTGCATGCTATTTAACAAGTAAACTGGGTGCACATTTGTATATATAATGTAAACATATGAAATATAATCTTAGAATATAAGTGATCTAAACACAGTTTAGAAGTCATAAAATATGACTAATGGAGGTTCCTTAATAATGACTGAAATTATTGTATGGTACCTTCAGTAAATAAACACTAATTAAATTGATCCTTGCAAAGTATAAACTAAATTTTACTAATAACTGTGTAATGGAATTTTGAAAAAGTCAATTATCTGATACTTTGAATTGACTAAAGAAAAACTATAAACTCTACAACATGGATTTAAATGTGTTATGAATGATGGGATTATATAACTTGTTCTTGTTATATTAATCATGTATGCTTTCTTTTCGTTAAATTTATAGAAGGCATTAATATTTACCCTGATGCATTATTAGGATTTAAGAATGTAAATAATCATACATAAATTAAAATATTAGTTTATTACAAAAATATGCTTCCTTATCACATTTCTTCCATTGTTAAAATTCTTTGCTCAATTATCTTTTTCTCTTAGAACTTCACTAATTATTACCAACAATGTAAGTTTTATTCAGAATAAGGATTCCCCTTGGGTTTCATGTAACTAAAATTAGTATGTAAAGAAAACTAGTATTTTAAAACCTTGTCTTGCCATAAGACAAACACAATGTATGTACAACCTTGGTATTTGTTATTCTTTCCTTATTAAGATAATTAACAATATTACTTCCATATTGTATTCAGAAACCAAATGGAAAATTCATGCATTGTTATAGAAACAAAGTAGTATTTTAAAATGCATTCAAGTCAACAATGTTTTAGATAAAAATTCATCAGAGAGTGTGGATTTCCATTACATACTTTAGGAAAATTTCTCTCGCCAGCCTGATCCCAGATTACCTCCATCTATGATGCCTTTTACATAAGAGGATTCAACACTTTAAAATACCAATGACCCAGTAGCAATCTTAAAATTAACAATATTGTCATCCTTGGATCAGTTTTGTACTTATTAAAATGTGCACAATGGGAAAATAATTACATATTGATGAAACTTGGCTCAGGTAAAGACAAGTAAAAAACAAATTTTGCAAGCAGAAAATATTACTGATTTGGAAGAAAAATGTGCGTGAGATTTCTTGCTCAAATTTCAGACATTCTTTTGATTTAATGCTTGATGTCAATGATGCACATGTATAGATAGCTATCTATAGATATACAGCTCCACCTTTTAATAAAACAACAATAAATGTTCCACAAAGAACACCTGATTACACTTTAGATTGATGTTAAGTGTAAAGTAGGGGTCAAAATTGGTGAATCAGAAACTATTATTTTTGTCAATTTGATGTCTTTAAAGACACCTACTGGGATAGTATTCCTGAAGTACAAAGGCAGTGTCTCACATGCAATTTCTGGTCTAAAACGCAGAAATGGCTTTAAAATTCCAATTAGTAGGCATTTGAAAGTAGTGATTATTCTGTTTTCACTAAGAAAATACCTATTTGATTGAGGAATTTCAGTATAATAAATACAGATATATCTTCAGTAAGTAATACCAATGTGATCTATTATAATCCCTTTTTAACAAGTCATTCAGTTTCACAACCTTTTCAGCATGTGGACATGCTGATATGTACTGGATATGGAGGCTCAGGCCTATAATCCCAGCACTCAGAAATTGAGGCAGGGGAATCAGGAGTCCAAAGCAGCCTGGGCTACTTAGTGAGTTCTCACCAGCCTTGACTACATAGTTACAGTCTATCTCAAGTAAACAAATAAATGTTTTTTCTGCTGTACAGACAGTGTTTTATCTATTTTAAAATTTTAATATTGTTTCTTTACTCAAGGCTGTATTTATTTTCCCCCTTCAAGAAAGCAGTACTGGCTTTTGCTTTTTGGGTCTTATTTTACATGTTCTTCTTCCTAAAGGTATTCTAATGTCTGCCAATGGAAAAAGTGTTCCACTTTACATCAGTACTCTGTAAGCTCATCATCTGTATACTTAGTTGGTTGATTTCTGCCTGCAAAGGACCCCAGAGATTAGAACTAACCCAAGCATCACATGTAGATATTGAATGTCCCCAGACATCCAGGTAAGTAGTCCTGCTAACTACACTGGTCAGCAATGTCATACCTTTTTATGCACTCTGTAGTATTTCTTGGCAGGCCTGCATCTACCAATCTTGCCTGGAGAAATGGATGTGCTCTAACTTTACACCTCTTGAGGACCAGGATCTCAATAGATCTTTGTCTATTCTGGCTGGCGACACTATATCCATTTCCTCTCCTACAGCAGTAATAAAGTTAATAAAGCAGAGAGACTAAGAAGGAATTCATCCAGATCATTTTCTATCATGATTACTGTTTGTATGATTCCCAAAAATTTTAAGTAAAACAGGACTTTTCAAAACCAGACCACAAAATGATCTGGTATGCAGCAGTACCTTAAATCAGTTGTAATTCTCAACCTAAGGGACAAATAAAGATTCACAAATGAAAGACCAGTAATGTAATGTGCCATCTCTAGATTACTAATGTGCTTTGAACACTTATCTCAAAATGCAAAATAATTTATTCATTATGCCAATTAAAATTGGTATTTTACATAAGTGAATATAGCTGAAGCACTAAAGTGCTTGTTACAATCACCTTCGAATTATGGGCTTTTTATTTGAGTGTTTGAAAGTGCTATTTTAAATCCAAATATGCTTGGATTTTATATTCTCAATAATAGCACTGCCAGATTATGCAGAGTGAGACTCTTTCCCTCTCTCTCTCTCTCTCTCTCTCTCTCTCTCACACACACACACACACACACACACACACACTACTCTGTATGCTATAGAAATTCAAGTCAAATTGCAGACAATACTGTCATCGTGGTGTCAGGCACTGTATCTAAAAATGCACAAGACAGCTCATAGTATAGGAAAGGAAAAAATACGATTTCATGATTAATAGTGTGTTTGAGTATATAAGGAGACAGTGTAAAATATAGACAATACTATCTTCAAATTTCTTATTTTCAAATGTGCCTACTAAGTAATACTTACTTGTACCCACAAATAAAGACTTCTTGTGCTTTTCTGGTCATTTATAGACATGTGAAGATCGAGGAATGAAATTTGGGTCTCCCTACCTGCAGATTCTCAGCAGAGATCATCAATGTGATGCCCTGCCTTCTAGTATGAGCTCTCATTCAGAAATGACCAGAGTGATGACACAGCAGGGAGCATGCGTACTGGTTCATGACAGTTGGCCAGGGTTGGAAGCGCAGCTGCAGTTATTAGGGTAGCCTCAGATCAGATGCATAACACTCCATTCTTTTTTGCAAAATAAAGAAAATGGCATCTAACAGGATGAATTGTTTTAGTATTTATAATCTATGTAAGATATGCACATACACAAATGTACACTGCTATAGTCATGTATTATTTAAAGATGGAGGCATATTTAGTTAAGTGATTCTGTCATTGTGGGAGTGACTTAGAGTGTACCTACACTAAAATGGCTATTACATCACTGGCAACACAGTCCTAAGGATCAATAAATCTATGTGCTGTCCATCACTTGGCAAAATGTTATGGCTTATATAATCCTATATGAATATATACTTCCCATCAGCAATCATTCCATAAATTAGTGTTTATGGCAATTTTAGAGAAAAATAACTGCTGAGAAAAATAAGAATAAAAAGTATTTGGATAATCAAGCATTTAAATTATATTGGCTTCAATATAAATTTATTTAGAATATAAACAGAGAAAAAATAAAATATGCATCCAAAAAATCTTCAGGTACCATCTGGTAATATAATAAAAACATTCATATTAAAAAACTGATTCCCTTCTATTTATTTTCAAGAATCAATTTCAAGTAGCAGTATGCACAATAAAAGAAAAGGAAAAAAAGAACACAAAACTCTTCTCTTCCTTGAACCCTTGATTTTTAACTTTCATTTCTAGATACATTAAAGGCAAGAGTCCATCTTTGCTTTTCTTCAGAGTTAATGACTATTACTTGTTGACAGTTTTAATGGATTCACTTAGAAGAACCTGGCTAGGTTGATCTACTTTAGCATCAGAAGGTGTTCTTGGCCCCAGCTCAAGCAATTTATTTGTTCTTTTTTTTTTTGTCAGCACTAGGGTTTGAACTCAGGGCATCATGCTTGCTAGGCAGGCACTTTACCACTTGAGCCACTCCACCAGCCCTCAAGCAATTTATAAAACCAGCATGAGAAAGCATGATAAAAATCATGAGTTGTGAGACTCATACAATGATGAAATAGGTAGTACAACTATATTTTTCATGGATTTTGAGGGGAAAAGTAGCACAGTAGTTAATTGCTGCATAACTTCTAAATGAATGGCTGATGAGTTCCCAAAAAGGGCCCTAGTAAATCATTGAGAAGTAGGGAAAAGATATTTCTCAAGTACAATTTAGGATATTTTTCTGGAGAGGCCATTTATAAATTTTGATACCAATTCATTACCATTATTTACAAAGGTCTTTTTTTGCAGGTTTCATACACCCAGTAGGGAAATTGTTTAATAATGTCAACTGCACAAGCAGAGCTGGAGGAGAAAGGTCACTCCATAAATTCTTTTCATTTTTACCATAGGAAAAATAACTTTGGGGTATTTTTGAATAGTCTCAAATATGCCAGGCATTGAGATTGGAATAATATTCTACCTTACAATATTTGAATCTTCATCACACTTCTTACTGTTTTTCCCACAACTGTCTTGTCCTCATTCCTAATGTTCTAAGTTCATACATTTATCTCAAATGCTTTAATTTTGTATTCTTGAGAAGAATCATGAGTAACCATTGTGAAGTCAAATATGATTCACAATTGTAAAAGACACCACCATTTTTTACTCCTGAAATATTAAAATCGTTGAGTCATTTTAAAACCAAAACAGCTTAGAACACATGAGCACATAAAAATGAGCTTGCCTAATTTTTCTCCTTGAAATACTTAACTTAATTCTTCTGCTCTTTTCTGTTTTTATTCAAAGGAAAAGCAGGTCATGCTAAGGGAAGGTCAAGTATGAGAGAGATGGTAAAAGAAAGAAGTTAAAAAATTGAATATGGTTGTTTTAAACTCTATACAAGAATGAATATAGAATTTTTAAACTTGTTCAAACTGTGACAGGAAGGCAGGGAGGGGAAAGATAGATAACAAATGATAATGAGAGTTAATAAGTGCTATAGTGAAACAAAGAAAAACTGGAATTTGGGAATGTTATCTGGAGACCAGAGATGGGTACCTCAACCCAAAAGTTAGAGTGGCCAATGAAATAACATGTGGTTATTTAAGGGACAATCTGTACTTCTCCCCCATTTCTGTAACTTGCTCTAAATAGTATATAAGGAAACCCCTTTTGTTCTTGGGGCTCAGACTTTGGACACAAGTCTGTTGACTCACTGCTGGCTTGCTTAATAAATTTGCTTCCCTAAAGCTTTAGTGCCCTCTGTCTCTGTCTGAGCCCTCCTGCAACAAAACAACCATATGAAAGAGACTGAAGTAGGAAGAAGAAAAATAGAAGAGATGAACCAATTCAGGTTATAACACATATATACATGGAAATATAAACTGGAAACTCCCTGTGTAGCTATCTTAAATAAACAAAAGTGTCATTTTATTAATTTTACAAAATTGGAGAGCAGGAAGGCAGAACAGGTACTCCCTGTGTGTGGTTGTTACCAGTGGGAAGGGGAATGGAGGTGAAAAGGACATGGGAGATTGAATACAGTACAACTACTGTGTATACATATATGTTAATGGAAAATGTTACTTGTTGAATCTATTCCAGAAATGGGGGGAGGAGGGGGTCAGAGAGAATGGTGGAGGGGGTGAATTCAAGTATAACATATTTTATGTATTGTAAGAACATTTGTAAATGCCACTATGTACACCCACTCAGCATAACAATAAAAAATTAATAATTTTTCAAAAATTTAAAGCATTAAATTGTGTGAAAGAATTTGTTGAGATAATCTTTAATTATCTAGGACACCAGTTATTTCTAAGATGTATGGCTAAGGAATTTGTGACAATATTCCAGGAACATGTTAGATTAGGATATGTATATTAGATACATCCTGCATAACAATAAATCCCTTTGAAGACCACATTTTCACTCACACAGTTGATTTTAATTGGTTCCAAACCAGAAGTTAACATGTAACTATGAAAAGTCAAACAATAATGTATAATTACCCCAAAACCTGAATGTTCTTTGGAGAAGTTCATAATGCCTCAGCATGATTTTGGAAGATACTGAATGATCCTCTGACTTTTTAAAAATGCTATGCCATTTTTTGTTAATAGTTATTGCCTATCTTTTTCATTTTTATTATAGAGTTTAGATGGAATGTAAGCTGATAACACACACATGTTTAAGAAACATCAATATGTAACTTAAGGTTTTTATACATCTTTTTCATTACACTACAAGTACTCCATGTTTGGAACTGTGTGTAAGTCATTACTTATCCAATTTCTGTGGTAAACTAACTACTTTGATGAAAGAAAATGGAACTCACTTTTCACTTAAAAATTTCTGTTCATTTCTAAATACCTCTTGGATATGATCTTTTAAAGTATAAAATAATATAACTTAGAGAAAAAAACTTTTAAGTCATTATGTATAATTCTTTTACTTTTTGTCTGATAAAATTTAAACCCCAGAAGTTTAGGCAATTTCTGAAGGTCATGGAGCTCATCTGTGATGATTGACATCCAGGGCTCACTTGTAAATATTGCTTTCTTTCTACCATACCACACTTGAATCTGATTCAATTTTAGGTGCTATGCCTTAGTTAACTAAATTTCCATGGCCCATCAAGGTAGGATTTTTTATTTGAGGAAACAATTGCACAAATAAGTTTGAGGTAGTCTTAATTTTGTTATATTCTTTTAAAGGCACTATAATCTATGAAACATGGCTGAAATTGAGTTGATCACATAAGAAAATTTAGACAAATTTTGACTTTAATGAAAAACTAAAATGTAATTAATTATGAAATATTTTTTATTTCATAAATGCTCTATAACTTTTTTTCTTTTTAGGGACTGTATTTGAACTCAGGTCATCACCACTTGCTAGGCATATGCTGTACCACTTGAGCCACGCCCACATCCAGTCTTTTTTCCTTTAGTTATTTTTAAGATAGGATATACATTTTTGTCTGGTTTCAACCTCAGTATGTAATTCTCCTACTGATGCCTTCCATATATGAGATTATGAATGCATACCATAATGCTAGGCTAATTGGTTGAGATGGGAGGTCTCATTAACCTTTTACCCAGGCTGACATTTTACTACAATCCTTCTTATCTCCATCACCTGAGTGACTGGGATTATGGGCAGTAGCCACCACACCCAACTGTCTATAACTTATCTGTATACATAGTAAATGAACTTATAAATAATTACATATTGAACATTCTATTAAGTTATTGAGATACAAAATAATTTTCAAATGAGATTATAAATAATATTATGATCCAATTTTGACCATTAGTAAAATCAATATCGTGTGCACTGAATTGAAGTCAATATTTTCTCTTAAGGAATATAAACCAGAAATTTAGAGACATAATTTAAAACTTTTCTCACAGACTAGGGCTTGTTATATAGATGTCTGACAAGATATTCAAATTCTCCAGACTAAAATTTCTTTACCAATAAAAGAAGAGGGTGGACTAAAAAAATATCTAAGTCATTCTAGAGCTAACATTGTCTGAATGCCATAAGTCTTGTTGAAAAAGTCATGCTACATGGCTCATTTGCTTAGAATTTATTCAAGAAAAATAGCAGTGTCATTTTATTAAAATTGATGAAGTATTAATGATGAGCATCAACTTCAAACCACCCACAGATTTCATAAATTGCCTTGGGAATCGTAACTGATTAATATCACACTTTACAAAATTAAAGTATTTAAACCAAACTTTATGAGGAGGACTATTAAAATCACAGCACATTTTATTTTTAACAGTTACCATAGAAAATGTTGCAACTGACTATAGAAATGAGTAACTTAGTTAACATTATGTATTCCATCTCCTGTCAGTAAGTCAAATTACAACTAAGATATATCTACTAGGGCCCTGTGTTCCTTGAGATATAAAGCAAAATACAGTTATAATTACATCCATATGTACTGGGAGAATGAAATCCTTGGCCACTCTTTCCAGAGTCTTGCTGTGGGAATGTGGGGGCACAGGGTTGATAGAGTTTAAGATTCCCATGTCTTCTGAACTTGAATCATTTCTAGTATTTCAGTTCTTTGCATTGTTTCATCCTTTCCATCCTACCTTACATCCATTACAGGTTTGGGACAACTGTATGGAAATGCAGAGCAGTAAGTTACAAGTGTCCATTAAAATATGTGAACACTTCCTCCTTACAATATTTGGCTAGGTCCCCAAATGGCTGCCTCATTGTGACTTGATGTTTGCTCTTACACCACTACCTTAATTTCATATTTCCTTTTCAGTTCTAAGGTTCATTGACAACTTTTAAAAATGCAAAACGTCAAATTATCTCCTGAGAAAACATTTACTCCAGAGGAAATATAGTAGTCAACTGGTAGACATGATTCACTGACTCTAGTAAAATTCATGTGATCTAAGTATATAATCAAAGTGTGGAGTTATTTTTGTATATTTCTGAAAGGATACAGTGTGGATAACAAAAAATATAGAAAGAAGAAAATTAAAATGAGAAATCTGGTGGGAACACTAAGATGTGTTATGTAACCATACTCTATATCTTCATACTTATTTTAGTAATCTATGAAAATACTTTCTGATGAAAATATGTCAAAAGTTGTATAAAATTCTAATTAGCCTTTCACAATGTGAAACAATTTTAAGATGTCTTCTAATACTTATTTTTAGTTTAAATATATGAAAAGTAGAAATTTCCAAAATGTTGATACTTCAAAATAAAATTATTACATCCTTTTTAATATATTTCAAAGAAATAATTTAATACATTCCTTCAGTTGGTTAGAAAAAACAAGGAAGATGAACATGATGTAGCTAGGAATTAACAATGTGACTGATGAATAAGTAAGAGACAGTGAGTGTTGAACTCAGTCACAATTGAAATTGAAAATGGAGAGGAATTCCAAGATGGCAGCTAGAGGGAGGAAGCAGAAAGCGAGCCTCCTACAGTAAAATCTTGGAGAGACGCTGGAGATACACCTTGCAGGTAAGACCACCGAGAAGAGGCAAAACTTTGACTCCTCCACACCTCTGGCCTGCACAGAGCATCTCCACTTCATGTTAAACGGAGAAACCAGGAGGGCCCCTGGGCCACTAGATGCTGGCGCCCAGACAGCTTGGGAAGACACAGACCAGGTGAGCTAAACAGTATGCAGCACTTCCACAGACAACCCTGGGCCAGATCAGCATAGTCCCCTGGACGTACCGACCCCCACCTGGGGAAAAAAGAGAAGCTGAATAATAAGCAATAAGAACAATAAAGACACGTACCAAAGAGGGTGGGGCATCCTGAGCAGCAAAGAGGGGGGAGGGGAATCCCTCCTGGAACTGTAAATAAACAAGCTGGGCCTGGCTGGAGGGCTCCGGTGGGAGCGGGGTGCGCACCCAGCAACCAGGAGTGGGAAAGACTGTGAGAGTGGCAGAGGGGGGAATCCCCACAGGACAGGGAAGGAAGACCCACTTCCCACGTGAGCTGTAAATAAACACGCAGGCCTGAGAAAGCTGGTGCAGTGTCACCTCCCCCAGTGTGCTTGGAAAGGGGAAAGCTTGTAGCAGCGGCTCGTGCACAGGAGAACTCTGAGTAAACAAAGCCTGCGGGGGCCAGGTGAGTGCTAAGCTCACCACAGAGATCTGCATAAATAACGCCTGCAGCAACAGCAGGCTGACAGCAGCAGGCAGGCAAGCCACAGCCGCAGATAGCCGTTCACAGAACTGTCTACAGACTCTTTTTTTTTTTATCTCTCCCTACCTTTGATGAGAAAACAACTGAACTACACCTGCTTGCTGAAAAACTTACTGAAACTATTGCATTTGAACTTAGGACACTTTGTAGGACTTTATTGTGTGTGAAGTTTTGTTCTACTTTGTTTCCCCTTTGATGAGACAACTACAGAACAACATCTGAGGCACCAACTCCAGGACTGGAGGCTGAGAGACCAGCACCAAAATTATTAAGACTGAAACATCATTGCATTTGAACTTGGAGTTGTTTTTTTTTCCTATTTTTTATTTATTTATTTATTTTATTTATAGATTATTTTTCTTTCATTTACCTATTTTTTATTTTTATTCTTATCTTTATTCTTTTTATTTTTTATTTTCAATCCTCTCTCTGTCTCTCTAATGCCTTTTCACCTTATGGTTGATTAGTATACTGTCTCTCCCTGTTTATATCTCTGAAACTTTTTTGTTTGTTTCTTTGTTTTGTTTTTTCTTTATACTTGATGATATGTTTCCTTTCACTTCTTTGCTTTCCATCCCCTCTAACCCTTCCATTCTAAATATAACTAATGCTATTATTATAAGCCAGAAAATACTTAATTGCACACAGTATAGGGACAATAACAAAACCAAGGGCAATGATGGGAAGACAGAAAAAGCAGGGAAACCAGTTTTCCCAAGGAAAAAATTAGTACAGAAACCAGAGGGAAATGAAGAAAAGAGATACTCAGATCCAGATTCCAACAAAATGAAGATAAACTATGCCAAAGAACCCAATGAAGCCAACAAGAATAATCTAAAAGAAGACATACTACAGGCACTCAATGAGAATTTTGTAGAGATGATACTGGATATCGTCAACCAAAATGTACAGGAGACACTCAAGAAATTCCAAGACAACAAAAATAGAGAATTTGAAAAAGCAAAAGAAGAAATAAAGGAAACCATGGAAGAACAGTATAAACACCAAAGTGAAACAGAAAACACAATTAATAAAGAGATAAATGAACTTATGACAAAAATAGACAACATTAAACAGGAAATGACCCAGGATATGGAAAACCTCAGAAAAGGAATGAAACAGAATTTCAAAACAAAATGGAAGGCCAATCTAGCAGAGTAGAACAAACAGAAGACAGAATCTCAGAACTCAAAGATGAAATGGTAATTAAAGGAAAAGCCAAAGAACTATTAATTAAACAACTCAAGACCTGTGAAATGAAAATGCAAGAACTCACCGACTCCATCAAAAGACCAAACATGAGAATCATGGGCATCAAAGAAGGAGAAGAGGTACAAGCAAAGGGATTGTGTAATATATTCAACAAAATAATAACAGAAAATTTTGCAAATCTAGAAAAAAATATTCCCATATAGATGTAAGAGACCTCCAGGACACCAAACAGACCAGATCAAAGTAGAACTACTCCATGACATATCATCATTAAAACAACAAGTTAAGAAACTAGGGAAAAAATATTGAAGGATGTAAGAGAGAAAAAACAAATAACATACAAAGGTAAACGCATCAAAATCACAGCAGACTTCTCAACACAAATATTAAAAGCAAGAAGAGCTTGGGGTGAGATTTTCCAGGCACTGAATGAAAATAATTTCAATCCCAGGATGCTCTACCCAGAAAAACTATCACTAAAAATAGATGGAGCAATAAAAGTTTTCCATAAGCAGAAACTAAAACAATATGTGACCACAAAGCCACCACTACAAAAGATTCTTCTAGGGATTCTGCACACAGAAAGTGAAACCCAACTTAACCATGAAAGACAGGAAGCACCAAATCACAGGAAAAGAAAAAGCAAGAAAGTAGAGAGTAACCTCAACCTAGGTATACACAATCAAACCTGCAAACAACTAAGACAACTAAATGACAGGAATCACCACATACCTATCAGTACTAACGCTTAATGTTAATGGACTTAATTCACCCATCAAAAGGCATCACTTGAAGAAATGGATTAAAAAGGAAGATCCAACAATTTGCTGCTTACAGGAGACATCTCACTGACAGAAATAAGCATAGGCTTAGGATGAAGGCTGGAAGAAGATTTACCAAGCCAATGGTCCCCGAAAACAGGCAGGAGAAACAATACTTATCTCTGACAAAGTAGACTTCAAACCTACATTCATCAAATGAGATAAAGCAGGACGTTCTATACTAATAAAAGGGGAAATAGACCAAAAGGAAATAATGATTATCAGCCTGTATGCACCTAATGTCAACGGACCCGATTTCATCAAACATACCCTGAAAGACCTAAAAGCTTATATTAACTCCAACACAGTGGTTGTGGGAGACTTTAACACCCATTATCATCAACAGATAGGTCATCCAAACAAAAAATCCATAAAGAAATCCAAGATCTAAAATATGCAATAGATCAAATGGACCTACTTGATATCTACAGAACATTTCATCCAACTTGTGCACAATATACATTCTTCTCAGCAGCCCATGGAACCTTCTCCAAAATAGATCATATCCTAGGGCACAAAGCAAGCTCAGAAAATAAAAGAAAATAGAAATTATACCGTGCATTCCATCTGATCACAATGCAGTAAACTAGAACTCAACAACAAAAGTAAAAACAAAAAACATGCAAACAGCTGGAAACTCAATAACTCATTACTTATTGAACAATGGGTCATCGATGAAATAAAAGAGAAAATTCAAAAGCTTCTGGAAGTCAATGAAATTGAAAACACAACCTACCGGAACCTATGGCACACAGCAAAGGCAGTCCTGAGAGGAAAGTTTATAGTCATAAGTGCATATATTAAAAAGACTGAAAGATCCCAAATCAATGACCTAATGATACATCTCAAACTCCTAGAGAAACAAGAACAAGAAAATCCCAAAACAAGTAGCAGAAGAGAAATAATAAAAATAAGAGCTGAAATTAATGAAATAGAAACAAAAAAACATGCAAAGAATTAATGAAACAATAAGTTGGTTCTTTGAAAAAACAAGCAAGATCGATAGACCCCTGGCAAATCTGACTAAAATTAGGAGAGAAAAACCCCAAATTAGTAGAATCAGAAATGAAAAAGGGGAAATAACAACATAGTACTAGAATTCCTACCCAGGGCAATTAGGCAAGAAGAAGGAATAAAAGGGATATAAATAGGTAAAGAAACTGTCAAAATGTCCCTATTTGCAGACAACATGATCCTATACTTTAAAGACCCAAAAAACTCTACTCAAAAGCTCTTAGACACCATCAATAGCTATAGCAAGGTATCAGGATATAAAATGAACATAGAAAAATCATTACCATTTCTATACACTGATAATGAACAAACTGAAAAAGAATGTATGAAAACAATTCCATTTACAAAAGCCTCAAAAAAATCAAATACCTATGTGTAAACCTAACAAAAGATGTGAAAGACCTCTACAAGGAAAACTATACACTTCTGAAGAAAGAGATTGAGGAGAGATCTCCCATGCTCACGGATTAGTAGAATCAACATAATAAAAATGTCTATACTCCAAAAAGTAATCTACATGTTTAATGCCATTCCCATCAAAATCCAATGACATTCATTAAAGAGATTGAAAACTCTACCATTAAATTTTTATGGAAACACAAGAGGCCACGAATAGCCAAGGCAAATTCAGTCAAAAGAGCAATTTTGGAGGTGTCACGATACCTGACTTCAAACTATATTACAAAGCAATAACAATAAAAACAGCATGGTACTGGCATAAAAACAGACATGAAGACCAGTGGAACAGATAGAGGACCCAGATATGAAGCCACACAACTATAACCAACTTGTCTTTGACAAAGGAGCTAAAAATATATGATGGAGAAATAGCAGCCTATTCAACAAAAACTGCTGGGAAAACTGGTTAGCAGTCTACAAAAAACTGAAACTAGATCCATGTATATCACCCTATACCAAGATTAACTCAAAATGGATCAAGGATCTTAATATCAGACCCCAAACTCTTAAGTTGATACAGGAAAGAGTAGGAAATACTCTGGAGTTAGTAGGTATAGGTAAGAACTTTCTCAATGGAACCCCAGCAGCACAACAACTAAGAGATAGCATAGATATACAGGACTCCATAAAACTAAAAAGCTTCTGTTCATCAAAAGAAATGGTCTCTAAACTGAAGAAAACACCCACAGAGTGGGAGAAAATATTTGCCAGTTACACATCAGACAAAGGACTGATAACCAGACTATATAGGGAACTTAAAAAACTAAATTCTCCCAAAACTAATGAACCAATAAAGAAATGGGCAAGTGAACTAAACAGAACTTTCTCAAAAGAAGAAATTCAAATGGCCAAAAAACACATGAAAAAAAGCTCACCATTTCTAGCAATAAAGGAGATGCAAATTAAAACCACACTAAGATTCCACCTCACCCCTGTTAGAATAGTCATCATTAGCAACACCAGCAACAACGGGGTTAGTGAGGATGTGGGGAAAAAGGAACCCTCTTACACTGTTGGTGGGAATGTAAACTAGTACAACCACTCTGGAAAAAAATTTGGAGGCTATTTAAAAAGCTAAACATTGATCTACCATTTGATCCAGCAATATCACTATTGGGGATATACCCAAAAGACTGTGACACAGGTTACTCCAGAGGCACCTGCACACCCATGTTTATTGCAGCACTATTCACAATAGCCATTTTATGGAAACAGCCAAGATGCCCCACTACTGACGAATGGATCATGAAAATGTGGTATCTATACACAATGAAATTTTATGCAGCCATGAAGAAGAACGAAATGTTATCATTCGCTGGTAAATGGATGGAATTGGAGAACATCATTCTGAGGTTAGCCTGGCCCAAAAGACCAAAAATTGTATGTTCTTCCTCATATGCAGACATTAGGTCAAGGGCAAACACAAAAAGGGGATTGGACTTTGAGCACATGATAAAAGTGAGAGCACACAAAGGAGGTGTGAGGATAGGTAAGACACCTAAAAAACTAGCTAGCATTTGTTGCTCTCAATGCAGAGAAACGAAAGCAGATACCTTAAAAGCAACTGAGGCCAATAGGAGAAGGGGACCAGGAACTAGAGAAAAGGTTAGATCAAAAAGAATTAACCTAGAAGTTAACACACAATCACAGGACATTAATGTGAGTCAACTCCCTGTATAGCTATCCTTATCTCAGCCAGCAAAAACCCTTGTTCCTTCCTATTATTGCTTATACTCTCTCTACAACAAAATTAGAAATAAGGGCAAAATAGTTTCTGCTGGGTATTGAGGGGGTGGGGGGGAGAGGAAGGGGGCAGAGTGGGTGGTAAGGGAGGGGGTGGGGCAGAGGGGAGAAATGACCCAAGCATTGTATGCACATATGAATAATAAAACAATAAAAAAAAAGAAAATGAAAAATGGAAAATACACCAACATATCCTGGAAAAGGATAGCTAAAAATAGAAGACCTTGGTGACTCAAGAATACTCTCCAGTTACTTGGCAACATTAAAAGTTTAGGTTTGATATGCAGTGGAGTTTGCCTGAGTATGTTTTGGATTATTGATTATTCTTATAATTACCTGAAAATACCCAGGAGGAATTTTTAAATGCTCTCTGCCTGTTGATGGACATATAAGCTCTCCATGATCCCAAGTTACTTGTAAAAAAAATTAATGTCACTTGTAGGCAAAAGTTGACCGTGAGACTTCCCAAGAGAGATAACACTGGTGTCATACATCTTTCTTAAACATCTTCTCTTAATAGTGAAGAGAAGATGTTAGTAGTGATTAATATTAAGACTGAATCTAAGAGCAAACTAATCTTCAAACGTGAGCATACTACTATTGCTCTAACATAGCAGTCATCAAAATAGTACAGAGTATAAGAAAAGCACAAAGACCAATGTATCTTTTTAAAAAAGAATCTTCAGTTTTGAAGTCAGTGGCTAGACCACTTGTCTACAAATCTGGTTGTATGTTAGAAACACCTGGAAAAATACAATCATAAGCATACATTCCCTCTCCCTAACAAATGAAAATGAGATATGGTAGATAGATGATTGGGGAAGTTACATTATTAATAAGTGTTAAAAGGGCAATACACAAATATTGGAATAAGGAAGTAAAAACCAAAAAGCCAGAGCAGCTAGGTCCCTCCCACCTCCATTTAGATTTTAGGTTATAGGAATCCTAAGACTTCAAAGTTCTATCTGCCCCTACTGTCCTTCTTGAGATGTTCACAGGTTACAAGACTCCTTGAATAGATATGTAAACAGTTCAATCTGTAATCAAAAGACTTAAATTCTTTGTCCCATATGGAAGAATCCATGGCAGGAGACATGGATTATAAATGTTAGGACAGGAAAATACAAAAGGAATCATTGTGGGGCCCATGTGGAATTTGCAGAGCAAGAGGATCACTTTTCTTTCTCTGGTACTTTAAAAATTTATGCTAATCTATGGGAAGCAATGATCCAGGTGGTTTCCATCCAATTGTCAAAGAGTGGGGAGGGGCTTAGGTGGTTCCCAGGCAGGTGAATGTGGTTTGTGATGTCCCTGGGCAACCTACATAGAATCACAAACTTTCCCTCCTTTTAGCCTGCCTCAGATAGAGAGACAGAAGAATGTACAGTCATATCTGGCAAAGAAAAGTAGTAAACCTCACACATTGTGCCTGTATTTGGATGAGCCTAGATGACATTACCTTGTTTAAGCATCCATTTGCATTCACATGTCCTGTGATGAATTCTTCCCATGGTACACAAAGAATTTGGAAGTCTTCATTCAGATCACAGATGCAACAGCACCATTAATTGGGGCTGGGGGTAAAAGTATGAATAATTAAACACTTCCAGTCACAAGTTTAGTGTAGTTGATCATTATCTCAGTCCTTGTTCTGGGAGACATTTTGGAGTTGTTATCTGGATTCACTGTCTCCTAGCAATGTCCTAAGGAGACTTTACAGTTGGGAGTAGTTTTGGTCCATTGTCTTGAAAATGGTATAGATAAGTAATGCACGGTGATTGCAAGGTGACTGTAAAGAGAATGAATAGTGTAGAGCAAAGACACATACAAAATGAAAAAGAGATGCCATGCTTTCCTGCATTTTTAGTTAATTCATGTGCCCAAGTAAAAGTCCATGCTTTTCAGGAAAATCAGTTTGAGATATTATTAAGTAACAAACTTGGAGTTTAAATGATAATTGTATAAAAATTACTCAAATATACACTTTAATTATTTAAATAATAAAACATTATAATTTTCATTAAAATTTCTTTCACTTGAAATATAATGTGTGGGGTTGAGATACTAATTTACAGAAATGGAAAATGATATACACAACCCTAAAAATACTGAATACCTAATTGGGGTTAATGATGTAACCAAAGAAAAGTTCAACAAAAAAATGTGCTGGAAGTGATTAGAAAAAAAAGGCTTTAGCATATTTTTCTTAAGTTTTAATTTTTAGTGCCTTTTCTGTTTATTTCATATATTCTAGAGTTTGTTTTAGCCATATCTTTTAATTTTCATCAATCAATTTTAAAGAATGATGATGTTTTTAAAAGTGGAAGATCCTTAAAATCTCCCCCTTGAAACCAGAATTTAAGGCAAGAAGCCCTGCACTGGGAGTCACAAACAGACTGTTTGTCCACTGTCATTACATGCCAATTAAAGAGATATGCACTGGTGAATTGTGGTAAAAGGAAATTTAATCGAACTTGGCCACATTGGGGTGAAAGAAGAGATTCAATTACCCCAAGGTTTTCTTTAAGGGACTTACAGGAATTTTGAGGATTTGCAGGAAAGGGAGTTAAACCGGGGGTTTGATGTATTTGTTGCTAGCAGAGCTGGTAATCTTGATCAGACTAGTGGTCTGATCAATCATTGTCTGAGTTCTGGGTTCCAGAGAAGTTGTCACTTAACATTATCACCTGAGAGGAGCAATATGTTTCCCATTGAGGTGATGGTTCCAACCCAAATATATTTGTCCTCACTGGGAGGAGGTAGTCTGTCCAACAAGGTCTGTTATTCTACAGGTGGTAGTTTCAGTTCCTGGTGATGAAGATGTTATCAATAACTCCTGTTCTTCCTGGAAGGCAAGATGACTGTAGAGAGACAGTTATAGTGAGGTGATGACTTCTCTAGAGTAATGGGCCAAAGCACAGTGGTAGACTAACTTAGATTTCATATCCTCAGAGTCCCCCAAACACAGATCAGCTCATCAACACATGCATTTTCGCTGTGGGTGATCAGACAGTGCATCTTGTGCTCAAATAGGAAGGTAAATTCTTCCAACCTCATTCTTCTTTATGCTAAATCTGAAGTTATGTTTATTTTTTGTTATAACTTACTTTGAAAATAATAGCATTTATCATAATAATAACTATGCTACTTATAAGATTTAGTGACTCTAATCTCTTTGGATTGATTCCAAAAGAGATCTGACTACTGGAACCAGATCTATGGCATATTTTACTCCTCCACACTGTTGTAACAGCAATATTCAAATCATTCTAAGAACTTATTAAAAAGTAGATGTGATATTGAAATGGGAAATTTGTTCAGAGTCGATGGCCTTCACTCTTGCTTAAGTGTCAAAATGTTCATCTAGAGGAAGGTAGGTGTTCCAGGGTAAGATGAAACTGAATTCTTGTGAGATCAGGGTCCGTTTGGTGGCTAGACTACAGCTCTTTCAACTGAGTGGCAAGGAGTCCCAATTCATGCCAAATTCAGAATGTGCTTCATGGACAACAAAGTGTGAACATAAAAGTAGAAAATGTGTTGTACAAAAGAACAAAGCCCCCATGCAAGAGAAAGAGGACCCAAAAGAGATGCTAGAGACTTTGCTTTATCTAGGGGTACTTATTCTGCTCAATGAAGCATACTAAATCAGGTCCAAGGAATGAAAAATTTTACTGGTTCTTTACTATAGGCTAACCTTTAAAGTCCAATAGTCTTGTGGTGGGCTAGATTAGCAGTGGCAGTGTTCTGCAGACATTCCTCAATCAGGTCTGTACTACAGCTTTCTCTTCTTCTTCTGTCCAGGAGTCAAATGTCCATCAATCCTTGGTGTTCCTACTGTCTTCAGTCTTGCTGCTTCCCCTCTAGTCTATCACTGTGGGCTCATGTGCTTACTGCTAATTTTTTCTGGTTCCTAAATCTCTCAATATTAGAAGCAATTTTATAATATTCTCATTATTTATATCTATTAATTTAAATAAAGTCCATATAAAATAGAATAACAATGTGCAAGATGAAAATAGTAGGATTTTCAAATGATTTGTAGGGAAATTAAGGCAAGAATACCAACTATAGAGATATTTCAAGGAAATTTTAAAAACCTTAAAATTTACAATGCCCAACATTAATATTGTTAACTATTTTTCACTGATACCTATATATTTATAGTATATAATTGTAAATATTTTGTAAATTACAAAGATAATTTGTCTTTAAAGGAACACATCTTGGACAAGTTACTCAATATTTCTCAATTTTTTTCTGTAAAGCAGGAGTAGTACATGTCTTTCAGGTACTGGGGTTGAAATCAGGGCCTTGCTAAGCATGCATTCCGACACTGGAGTCATCCTACTAACATTGCCTTATAGGTAAGGTATATTGTTTGATGAAAGTGAAATATCTCATGTGGTATCACTAATACAAGACCTGACATGTTAAACTTTCAAAATTCTCTCTTTTATTCATACCTATCCTCTCACACTCACATGCACAGGCACATACACAGGAAGTCATCCACCCTCCTCCACATATCAAATAGTAGAAATGTAAGGCAGATGTAAAGAGTTCAATTTATGTTAGTAATAAATAAAAAATGGCAATTAGGTAAGATATTTTCACTACTATGTTGACTGGGGCAAAGAAAACTTATCTGAAAAAAAACTAAAGAATCCAGTGTGGCTAAAATGGTAGCATGCTTGCCAACCAGTGAAGAGGCTCTGAGTTCATTTCTCAGTACAAGGAAAAAAACAGGAAAAAATAATGAGAACCACAAATGAAAGCCATTTGTGGAATTGTTAAGCTTTCTAGAACCCACATTAAAGAACTAAACAGAAACATGTAAGTTATTTTTTAAAAATGTATTTAACTGAATCCAAATAATGAAAATAATATAACTATTTTTATTGCAGTATTAATGAGGTACTTATGTTGTTCTCTTTTGTTTATCTTTAAAATTCTGATTTTTTTCATAAATATGGCAGATCTCAATATGAAGTAGGCAAATTTCAATTTCTTAGTAGCCACATATGGCTATTATTGTTACCTTTCATAGCTCAGTTCTACAATGTAAAGATGAGTCACAGAAAATCAATTACAAAATAAGAAACAGCTATTAATTAAGCAAAAGTTGGCAATAAATGGGGAATATTTGAAATAATTCCCATGAGCAATCCTAAATTTAGAGGAAAATTACTTTAACTTTCAACATATATGCTTTTAATAAAAGTGTTAAATATAGACTTAACTAAAGTGAAAACTATGCGTATTGATACTTAGTTTTGGATCATGTTGCAAGTGCTGAAAGTGTCCCCTCATACAATAATGACCATAATTTCTCCTACTCATGATTGTACTCCAAATGCCCTGAACATGTGCAACTTTGGTTTAGGTGTGGTGATGGGGTGGTGGTTTGTAATACTCATAGTGTCATAGAGTGTTAAATTCCTCTCTCTTTCTAATGATTTGCATACTACAAACCATTGCCATCTCTTCAAATATACCCACTGTATAGGCTATTATAAGACTTCTTGAGTCAAAATCTGTCTTTCAACCTGTGGAAAGGGATGGAAAGAATCAGGAAATCCTGCTGTTCCATGACTTCATGTCTTACTCTAACTTGCTATTCATTGCATAGTAGCTAAGAATTTCAACAAATAGAAAAACTGTAGAATTTATAAAATATAGCCACTTTGTGTGTGTTTATGATAGTTTTGTTCAATTTGCCATCCCTGATATGTAGAAATGAGATCCATTCCAGAAGTGCCTCTAAGGAAGGGTCTGAAGTTTCTCAGACTCTATGTTCACAGTTCCATGTAAGGTATACTGTTTTGTCACTCTAAGAAATTTGCAGAAATTAATGCCCTTCAGGATTGTATCATGGAATTCCGAAGATTCTTTTATTCCCGAAAGGTGACATTCAATGGACATGCAATAACAATTTCACTGACTAGAGAAACTAAACCTTCATTTAATATAACCTGGGTGTGACTCTGTATTTCTTACTTCAAAGTGAATTAACTAATTTGTCCACATTAAGTGAATTCATGACGTCACTTTGAGTTGCTTGCCAGCCAGCCAGCCAGTATGTACATTTGTGTGTTTGGATGAAGTCAGGAACACTGAAACAAGAACGAACATTCCCCTCATCCCCAGTGTAGTAAGGGAGTATCCTAAGTTGATTGCGGATGTGGTTCTGACAGGGAAATTGCCTCTTGCAATGCGAAGGGTGTTTTCCTGCCTAAAATAACAGCAAACTACTTGATGTGTTTTTTGTACTGGCCACAACAAATATTTCCTCTGTGCCAAAATTTGGGTGCTGGATTGGGAGTTCTTTGAAACGTGAAAGAAGTGATATCCCAGTGCTATTTTGACTAGGAACATGGAGAAGAAAAGCTATCATCAGATCAGAAGAACTGCCACACACATCACTGGACACTGGTAAGGGAGGGGCCTTACAGTGGGTCCAAAATCTCAGATCAATCAGCAAATTCTTGGTTGTGATGTCACAGTGGTCTCAGGGTCAATGGGACCTGCAGAGTTCTGAGGCAGCTCCTGCCTGGCCTGTTGCTATTGTAGTCCATCCAGCAAAGCAGAAAGAGCCTAGAGGAAGCTGTCACTGTCTTGTGTGGATGACTTCTCAGGCAAGTGGAACTAGAGAAAAAGGGTGGGTAGAGCAGGAGCATATTGCTAACCCGAGCACGTCAGTAATGGGAGCCTCCATTCGTCACTGGTAGCCAAGCTGCCATATCCCTGAGAATGCAGTATGCCCAAAGGCCTCTGAAGACATTTGAGATTACATATCCCTGAGCAAAACAGACCTCTCTGGATCTCAATGGGGACGCTGGCTGACTTGGTTTCACGGTCTCACACAGACAACGTGATGTCAGTTTGTGGACTAGCTAACTGTCAAGGGAGGAATGAGTGTACATGAAGACCCAGACACTAGTGATCTCACATCACTTATTCCTTGGCATGCAGGGTATACTAAATCACGGGTAATAAACAAATAAAGAAATTAATTTGAATCGCCAGTGATTTCTGGTATTCATTTTCTCCAGCATGTTTATTACTCATGGAATTTAGCCACTCTGTGTGTGTTTGAGTTGTGTTGTGTGTGTGTGTTTCTGTGTCTGTGTCTGCTTGTGGGGTTGTATACTTTTTGTTATGTGAGTGTCAGGTAGTTAATCACTTTCAAAAAATGCAAATGACGAACATTTCCTGGAGGTGAACAATTTCGGGTACTGGTCAATATTGCTATTCTGAAGAGCAAATGGAATAAGTTCTGTGAAGAGGAGGTATTCAGCATACTTTGAATAGGATCAGAGGTTGTGCCTGCATCATGCCACATGGGTAAATGAGCTTAGTTGCCTTGCTACAAATGATATCGATTCACTGATAGCTTCAGGCACAAACTTTGGTGGATTAGGCTTTACTTGTTCAATAGCAAAAAGTTGGTAGTATGTCTGACTTCCAAGACCATTACGGCCAGTGCTGTAACTTCACTTCTTTCTCTAAATTGGATCATTTTGTAAATGCTGAAAGTGTCCTCTTAAAAGAGCAATACCCACAATTTCAGAGACTGGTGGTGCTATTCCACACTCATATAATATATGCAGATTTTGTTGTGTTTGTGAAAGGGGTTAGGGTGTGCAATAATCTGATTGTCACCGGGTGGAAAATTCTTTGCTCTTTTCAGAAATTCACATACTAAACCCTTTTTCACCCTTATTGAATATATCCAATGTATGCGCAAGTGTAAGAGTTCTGGAGTAAATTTGTCTTGATATCTATGGAAATTGTATGAATGCAGCAGGCTATCCTTGTGTTCAATGACTTATCGTCTTGTTCAAAGTTGCAATTCAGTAGATAGAAACAAAGAAATTCACTTCCTAGAGAGCATGTAGGATTTATTAAATATACCAACTTGTGTGTGTATGTGGGGGGGGGCAGAGATATTTCTTGTTGCATTGTCCAACATTGATTTGCACTAATTAGATAATTTCCTGGAGTCCATTTGAGGAACAGACTTGTGTTGCTCTGAGTTAATGTTCAGTTCCATGAGAGCTATAATGTGGTATATGTGAGAACTCTTAAAGTCCTTAGTGTCGATCCCAAGTGTTTCATGGTATTCCAAGATTCTGGTGTTGCTGAAAGGTGCTGAACTCTGGACAGATGCAAAGATTTCACTTAATAGGGGATAGTAAGTTTTCATTAAATAAACCCTGCATATGCCTGTGTATTTCTGGGATGAAATGGAATTTATTCTTTTGTCCACATTAAGTGAATTCACGTGGTGAGTTTGAGGCTCTCCCCAGCCAGTGTGTGCATTTGTGTGTTTTGATGCAGTTAAGGATACAACAGCATGAAACAACAACATTCTGCTTCTCAAGGTGGTACATTTTGTCCACACTATTGAATACCCTCAAGTGATGGGAGATGTATCTCTGGGAGGGAACTTGCCTCTTCCTGGATCCTGGAAGGCTTGCAGGCTGTGTGTTGATTTTTACCACTTTGTGGACTGGAGGCTACTCTGGTCCAGAAAAAGATGCCAGTGGCACAGTATGTTCCTCAGGTGCCCATGCACCTGCACTTCTGCACCTTTAAAAGGCTTGTTTTATGGGTCGTTTCTCTTTACTCTTGGCCTGTTGCAGCTCCTATCATATGGAAGGCATTCCTCAATCCTCTGCTAGTATACGAAGGAGACAGGGCAATGCAGTCAACACCAGCATGGGCTGTGATTAATCCAGTGTGTCCTGGCCTCACAGTTCTCTGTCCTAGCATCCTCAGTCATATTCACACACACTTGATCTCTCTGCTCTTCCCAGAGCTTCAGTTATGGATTTGACATGTGCTCCTTCAGTTTCTCTCTTTGGCATGACTATTTGACTTCCTGTGAAGTACACTGTGTTCCTGAATGTGAGTCTAAGTCACAACAATTTCCTGGTTCCTCGGTGATTCTTGAATCATTCTTCTTATCTCATTCTTAACTACATTTCCCTAGATTTGAGAAATTTCCTGCTATAATTACATCAAATCAGTTTTCCATGCCTTTAGTTTGCATCTCAGCTCCTTTATTCTAGTCCACAGATTCTTAAATTTGGCTCCAGAGTTCTTGAAAGCTGTGGTCATGTTTGCTTATTTTTTTATTCTGTACTCTATCTGAATGTAACTCCTCAAACTTGTCTTCAGTCCTGCAAATGTTTTCTTCCGCATGATGTCTAATGGTGATGGCTTCTTCTGAGATTTTTTTTTGTGCTAATTGAGATTTTCATTTCTAAGATTCCCACTTTTTAATTTTTTCAGAGTCCCCATCTACTGAATTTCTCATACAAGTTTCTGAATTACTCATCCAAGTCTAGAATGTAGTTTATTATTTTATTGATCAGTTTGGTTGTCTCTGCTTTATGGGCATAAATCTTTTTTAATATTAGGCTTTGTTTTATGGGAGCCTTTTCAGCATTTTTACATCTTTGGATTCAGGAGCTGTGAAATTTTGGATGAGCCATTTTGTCTTGCTTTTTCATATTTCTACATTGCAATTTGTACATCTGTTGGGATGAATATGTCTTCCAGTTTTACATTGCAATATTCTTATTGATAGGCCTTCTCTTGAGTGCTCAATTCCACCCTAATGTTCAGTGGAGAGAAGCCAGACTGCAACAACAACACTCCAAATCAAAGCAGATGTTTGGATAGAATGAAAAAGACAATTAGACACAACAACTATAACCTCAATAGGGATGGAAAAGAAGGAGTAGAGGTATCCAGAGGGTAAAGTAGGAATGTAATATTTAATGAATGTAAAACTATTAACAATTAAGTTAAGAAGGAAGGATGAGGAAGGAAAAAAGAGAATAATCAAGAGAGGAAAAGTATATGCAGTGAAGGTATAAGAAATAATAGTGAGGGAGAACAAAGTGAAACAAGTGTGAAAAAAAATTAAAATAAGACCAGTCAATACTTTTTCTTTCCTGAGAATATGGAGGGCTGATATGCTTCACTTTTTCCCAGGCTTGTTTACTTGAGTAAGGGTTAGTGAGACATTTTCTCTCTAGAGTCCTAACACCTCAGACCAAAATGGGCTGTTTGGAGGCTGAACCCCATTGCCTTTCCTGAGTGAGCATTTGAGCTACTATGACTCAAATAGGTCTGAATTCCTGCCACTATTCTCTGTATGTATGCCCAAAAATATGGTGAGTGTAAGAGCTGCTTTTAATTTGCTCCACCATCTGAACTTCTGGACCACTAGGTCAATGTCCCTGGCACCAGAAGCTCTCTCATAGTGTGTGCATGGGCATGGAAAATGCCGGACTAGTGGCTGCATTTCCAGAATCTGTATCCATGGCTCTCATTGTGTGGAAAGGAGTCAAATCAAAGCAGTGTTTTGTTGGTGGTTGTAAGGGTAAGGGGATGCTGACTGAGTGACAATGATTACTCTGGCCACACCAGTCTCTGCCCCAAACGCCTGTTCATATTCCCACCTAGGTGATCTCAACTCTTCTCAGAGGTTGAGACACAGTCCCCAAATGGAAGCACTCTTTGCTTGTCTCTGCAGCACAGCCTGCTCTTCCCACTATGTAGTCCTGTGTCACTGGGTCGTTGTCTGAGTCACAGCAAATTTCCTAGACCTACATAGATTCTGGTTGGGTGTTTAGCTTGTAGAGAGCACAGGCCATTGGAGTTTGGCTACATAAAAACACAGGGGAATCTTCTTACCCGAGTCAAATGAATAGGTCTCCACTCTACCACCATTAAGCAAGCTATCAAGTGCAGGGGTCCCATCTCCAGTGTCTGCTTGCTGCATGGGTTGCAGATAGATCTCCCTTAAACTGTGTGTTTTGTATTTTCAGATTGTACGTGGAGCTTGGAGCTTGCTGAGGCTTTCATTTACACTTTTGCTTAAAGCCCCACCTAGAGGGAGTGTTCCCTTCCCTAACAGGTTGCATAGTGCCCAACATGAGGATACTTTTATAAATCTAAAGTTCAATATCCCTCACTGTCTGCTGTTTATTGCCCCCTCCCCTGCTTTTCTACACCACCCTTCCCTCTATACTACTATTCATCTGGTGTTTTGTTTCAGTCTCTTGGAGATGCAAGAAGGTGCTGGGTTTCTCTAATTCTCCACCTCCAGAACTCTATTAATGATTTTTGAAGAATAGTTTCAATGGGTATTGTATTCTTAGCTTGTAAGTACAATTTCTGTGGAGAAATTGACTGACAGCATTGTAGTGGTTCCCTACATACAACTCAACAACTTTTTACTACTTTTAAAGTTGTCCCTCCTTCCCTCCCCCTCCCACCCACTCTTTGACACTCTATTGATCATGTCCCTTGGAGATGACTTCTTCAAATTTTATCTACTTTGGAATCTTCATTTCTTGTCTCTGTATGACTATATTTATTTTTTGTAAAAACTGGGAAATTTTGTACAATTGCCTTATTAAATAAGCTTTCTCTGTTTTTCTTTCCCCTCTTATTCTGAAACTTCAATAACATAACCATTTATATGTAGGATACATGGCTCATATGTACTAAAGGCTTTCTTTGTAATTTTTTTTCTGAAGCTGAACCATCTCAAAAGGCCTGTGTTCACTGGAGAATTCTGAATGTTTACATTTAGGTCTATTACTAAGCATTTGTAGAAGTATTTGTTCATTCTTGTGATTTTGATGGCTTTATTCCTAGTTGATTTGAGTACTTTCTCCTTATTCATCTTAGGAGGTTTTTGCTTACTGAGTTGATACCATTTGATTCTTTCCTAGTTCTCATATATTAATCTATTCCTCTTGTGAAATTTCTTCATTTCTGAGCTCGCATGTTCCTTTCATTCTTCCTCAGTGTGTGTGTAAGATTCTTTTAGGTATGTCCTGCAATGCTGGCTGAGGGTCATAAATTGCTTTAGTTTGTACTTTTCTTGGAAGATAAGAAATTCTTCTGACTGATCTGGTCTTCTTCTGCTGAATCTCTCAGTTGTATTTTTTAAATTTTATTCACTGAAACCTTCAGTCCTAAGACTTCTGTTTAGCTTTGTAAACTAGTAGTCATTACTTTTTGCATTTCTCAATTGGGTCATCATTTTCTCCTTGATTTTATTGAATTGTCCACTTGCACTTTCTTGTATCCCACCAAGTTTCCTTAAGGCCAATATTTTGAATATTTTCTTGGACAATTAATTTTTCTTTTGTGATACTGAAGAATCACTTTGCTCCTTCAGTGGTGGTGTATTTCCCTATTTTCTCCTGTTTCTTGTGATGGAGCAGTGACTTTTACCAATTTTATTCAGTGGGTTTTGTACAGAAAGCCTTTCACCTGCACATGGGTCCTATGTTGTTGTTTGGGCATGTAAATAATGGCTCAAGTTTCAGACTCCGGGCATATTAATCCTCTGTAATTCATGTTCGTGATTCCTGCAAGAGCAGTGGTAGTGGTGATGATGGGATAAACACTAAAATTTTCATTGTCAAACATTTTGAAAATGAGAGTGAAAATCTTCCTGTTGTCTTTGGATATGTTCACTGCCATAAGCAGCCCTAGTATGACTTTGTTCCAGGCACAGAAGCTTGTAGGGAATGGAGCTGGGTTATTGAACTTATTGTCTTATTAAACAACTGCGGTTTGGGCATAGTTTCACTTTGTTAGTCACTGGTGTATGCAGCTTTCCTACAAAATATGGGATGTGTCTTTGAGGCATTAACACGATAGCTCAGGAATAGTGAACAGAGGTGTAGATTTGACTCAAACCTCAAGCTCCAGTAGTGCACTGGACTGGCTCCCCAAAAATGGAGCATTCCAGAAGCTCAAACACCGAGAAGCACAGCATAACTGCATTTCAGATTTCAATACCAGCAGCACACAGTTTCTCCTTGTTCTCCAGAAGAGTGGCCTTTAGAGTATCTGCTGAAGAATGCATTCAAACTTCAGAATTTGAGTGTAACATGCCATGGTGAAGATCTTTCCTGGCCATTTCTATTTGGGGTTCTATAAACCTCCCGTAAGGGGATATCCACATGTTTTCCAAGGTTAGGGGTATTTATTTGCACAAATGCAAATATAACTACCCTTAACGGCTGTGATACACCTTCTCTATGCTATTCTATGATGCTGTATGGATAGCTGCTAATGACACTAAGTATCTCTTTCAGGTAGATGGTTCTTCTGCTTTGTCACAACATATCCCATTTTGCTCTGTGGTTAAGTGGTAGTTACCTCCCACCTGACTAGCCACAATATATTTCTTGACCAGGAGGGATCCCATACACTGAAGGGAGAGATAACAACTTGTACCTTTAGGATAAATGCCAAGTTTCTTTTTTGTCTCCTTGCCTGGATGAACTCTAGAAGTGAATGCCGTGGATGAAATCAGTGCTGATTAAACTCCTGAGTATGGGAAAGTTGGTTCTTGCTGAGAGGCATTATTTCTTTCTGTGCAAGAACATCCTTGGGCAGTGAGCTTTCAGGCCAGAGAGCACTGTTGAATCTCTCCAGAGTTCAAAACTAAGACTTACTTGGTTTGTTTTTTTCCAGTGGTGATTTTGCCTGTTACTGGGTAGAGTTTAGGGGTGTTCTTTAAGACTGTAGGGAGCAATGACTCAACTCTCATGTCTGAACTAGTGCCTACTTGTAATTAACAGCATTGGTTGTACCTTCCCAGCTTGGTATCGCCAAGGGTTTTTTGAGACTTCATGGAACAGCATTTAAGCTAGAAATATGGCAAAACTAGGTGCTTTCTCATAATTCTAAGTATTGGTCAGGTTCCACTGAAGGATTAAAGGATGGACTGCAGGAGGTCACAAAAGGTGATAAGTGATCAAGGAGACACCGCTCCTCCCAGGAAACCTCTGTCTGCACCTGAGAGATATCTCTGCCCCCAGGCAATGCAAAAAAAGGCTATAAAACCCACTCCCCACCCTGACCCATGGGATCACCGGTTTCCAGGTCCCTCTGCATTCTTCAATATGCAGTCTTTCTCTTCTCTTCTCTACAAATAAAATCTTTCTGACCTCTGTTGTTGGAGTCTGCCTGTGCTTTCATCCTCAGAGTGGGCTCAAGAACCCTGAGCACCTGAAATTCCTGTGCATGTCATCCGTGCATCATATTTGGAGATGCAGGAAGGGACCCAATCTCTTCTGAACCAAGGTTGGTATAGGTTGTGTCAAACTGGGAAAGGCTGCGAATGTGACCGTGAGCTTCTGGCACTCCAGTGGAGTCTATTTTCAAGGGGAGACCCCCCACCACAGCATAGCTACAGTGGAACTCTCAGGCCAACCCTCTCTCTCTCTCCTCTCTTTCTCCTCTCTCTCTCTCTCTCTCTCTCTCTCTCTCTCTCTCTCTCTCTCTCTCTCTCTCTCCTCTCTTTTGTTAAGGAGGGTTTCTCCCTTGGGAAACTATGGAAAATCTCCAAGGCCACTACAGCTGTACGGCAGGCAATCTGAAGAAACTCGGATGCCAGGTGTGGGATTATGCCACACTGCCCATGGTACATAGGCGGAACCCGATTTCAGTGCACTGAGGCTTTTTCTTTTTTCCTCTCTTTAAACGCTAACTCTCTCTTTCAAGATCTGACCAGCTTAAGAGGAGGTCCAAAAACAGCCGGTGGGAAGGAAAGTTTGTCTTCAAGCCACAAAAGGTGTTCTGGCTGGGGCACTCCCCGGTTTCACTCAAAGCCTGGAGACACAACTTTCTGACCTGCCCTGAGGCTCCAAAGGTGGCTAAGTCTCAGACCCCTCCAGCCACATCCACAACAAACAGACCATCAGATCTCTTATGCTTCCTTCATGGTTTCCATGGCCCGAGAGTTGAAGTCACCTCTTGCCTCCAGTGCTCCAGTACTGCCCTTGGGGCAGGATCTACTTGGACAGCAGGGATGATCAATAATCCCTCATGTGTTGAGCCTGGAAACTCTCTTTTCCCCAACCCTCAGCCTCTCCTTCCCCTTTCCCAAGCAGTTCAGGATGAGCAGTTCCCTCCCCACTTTGCTCTAATAGCAGTGAGTTTCTATCTTTAGGGAGTTTGGGAAAAATCCCTACAGGCACTAGAAAGTGATAGTCTCCAATTTAGGCTTAACTGCCTTTGTCAAGCAACCTGTTGCACAGGTTCCACAGCCTGCCCTCAGGGAGAGAAAAAAAAACTTTTAAAAGGCAAAAACCTCAGGTTTCTGTTTTTGCCCCTTACTGGAGCAAAAGCCTCCAGATGCTCTCTCTCCCTCTTTTCCTAGAAAGCATATATGCCTCACAGAATATATAGGGGGACAAAAGTCTACTTCATCAGGAGTCCCCATCCATGCCTCTACAGGGGTCCTCCTTCTGGCCATGCAAGCCCTCTTGGCTACTTTGATAGAGTTGTTTTTTAAATTACAAGTGTTCATCTGGTAGAGGAGAACTAGGACTACCTGAGTCACAGAGCAAATAGGCAAGTCAAAATACATGAGAGATTGGTCAAAGATCATCTCAGGGGTGTGGGTGCAACTGAGATATCTAGTTGTAAATTCTCCATGACTTTACTCACAAGTGAGTGGAAGGAGCAAGGGAGAGGGGGTTGCCCTGTCCCACTAGAGTTTGTTCTCATCTGGGGATGCCTAGATAAAAGGAGAAACCTCTGTTAAGTTGGCCAGTTTTCCCTTGTTTCAAGGCTCAAGGATCCAGGAAGGATCCCCCCTTGCCTGCTTGTTAAAATGTTGGAAAGATCTTGATCTTTGCCTTCAGCAAAAACAACTCAAGTTTTACTGCTCCAGGTTTGGCCACAGTATCCTCTGGGAGATGAAGAAAGATGGCCAGAAGGAGGGAGCATTAATTATAATACGTTCTTCAATTAGATATGTTTTGTAAAAAGGAGGGAAAGTGGACCTAAGTTCCATATGTTCAACTGTTTTTTTTTTCTCAGAGACCACCCAGAATGCCTAAACAAATGCAGGCTAGATACACAGATCATGGTAACCCTTTCCAAAAAGCCCCCAAACTCTCTTGAACCAAAAAACCCATCCGATGCTCCATCAACTCCCCCTCTCTCCCCTTTTCCAGCTACCTCACACACTAGATGCTGTCCCACAGGACTCCTGTTAATTCCTGGAGGGGATAGGGCTCATGTTCCTTTAGGAATGAGTGAACTTAAAGAAATAAAAAGGATTTAGGAAACTACACAGAAAACCCAGATCAGTACATCCAGGCATTTAGAAAAGTCAGCCAAAACTTTGAACTGAGCTGGAAAGATGTATTGCTATTGCAATCTCTGGCCTTTACTTCTCTGGAGAAACAGCGGGTTCTAGATCAGGCAGTCACAGCTGGAGACAATTATTACTTAGACAAAAGTGGCCCTACAGGCCTGTCTCAGACTGCTGGGCCCTCACAGGAGGAGGAGGGGGAGGGAGAAGAAAGACAAAGGCATTGGATACCTAAAAGGGAACCTTGATTCCCAGTTCCAACAGGAGATCAGGCAGTGCCTAGGTATGACCCTAAGTGATACCCTGAAAATGACAAGGATGCATGGAGTTGTAACCATTTCATCCACTGTATTTTTGAGGGTCTAAGGGGAGCCAAGGAGAAAACTCTTAATTACTCCCAAGTCACAGCTGTACAGCATGGGCCCTTAGAAACTCCAGTAGCTTTCTACAGAGACTTAAGGATGCTTTACAAAAGCATACCAACATTATACCAGAGTCACAGGAAGAGGAAATCATCCTAAAAGATAAATTTCTAACACAGTCAGCACCAGTTATCCATAAAAAGCTTCAGAACCTGGTGGCTGAAGGGAGCAGAGATCTGGACCAATTGGTCCATGTAGCCACATCTGTATACTATAACAGGGACTTAGAGAATGAAAAGAAAGACCTGGAGAAGGAAATGAGAAAGGATAAATGGCAGGAGGCTCTGATCTCAGTGCTCAGAGAGGCTCCCCCAGGACAAAGTCCAAACCCAAGGACATGCTTTCAATGTGGTCAGGCAGGCCATTTTAGGAGGGAGTGCCCCCCAGAGAAAGCTACCTCCGGGACGCTGCCCCGTTTGTTAGGGAAAACACTGAAAGGCACACTGTCCCCGGTTCCCAGGGGAACCGAGACCAGAGCCTCCCACCCAATCATGGGTCCCAGGGCCTCCCATTCAGGCTCCTGTGACCACCATAAAAGCAGGGGAGCCCTGGGTTTTACTCACAATGAAAAGCACAAGGTCAGCCTCCTTATCAATACTGGAGCCAGCATCTCAGCTATTCCTTTCTCTCCCAGACCCAGATCTTCCAAGATAATTACTGTTCGAGGCATATCAGGAAAGCCTCTAGAGCATTATTTCACTCAGCCTTTATCCTGCTCCTGGGGAGATTTCCATTTCTGTCACTCCTTTTTAATTGTCCCAGAAACCCCTACTCCACTGCTACGGTGACAGTTTCTATCCAAATTGGGGGTACAACTACTTTTACCCCCAGGAATGTAACTTCTGCTTGCCCCTAATACAGGAACAAATAGACCCCACAGTGTGGATGGATGGACACACTGTGGGATGGGCATGAACAGCTGCCCAGTCCTAATTCATCTCAAGGACCTCTCCTGGTTTCCCCATCAAAAACAATATACTTTAAAGCCAGAAGTTAAGGAGGGGCTAATTCCCATAATCGAAGACTTAAAGAGACAGGGACTGCAAATAGAATGCTCCAGCCCATATAATACTCCTATTTCAGTGTCAGGAAGGTACCTAACAAATGGAGGCTAGTCCAGGATCTCCACCTGATCAACGAAGCAGTAGTGTCTCTCCATCCTGTAGTTCCAAATCCCTATATGCTTTTAGCCCAAATACCTCCGGGTACTGCTTACTACTCTGTCCTGGATTTAAAAGATGCCTTCTTTTGCATTCCCTTACACCCTAAAAGTCAACCTATCTTTGCCTTTGGGGACCCCGCAAGAAAGTCTGGACAGGTCACTTGGACTGTCCTCCCCCAGGGATTTGAGACAGCCCCCACCTCTTTGGGTTGGCTCTAACCCAAGACCTGGCAGAATGGCAATATCCACAAGCTACTCTGCTACAATATGTAGATAACCTCCTGGTCTGTGGACCAAGTGAGCCTGTCATTTCACGAGCCACTGAGTCCTTACTAAACTTCTTAGCAGACAGAGGTTATAAAATCTCTAAAGAAAAAGCCAAGTTGTGTCAGTCTAGGGTTACATATTTAGGTCTTATCCTGGAGAAAGAAATGAGGTCTTTAGGAGAAGATAGAATCCATCCAATCCTGACATTTTGTCTACCTAAAACTCTGAAGCAATTGAGGGCCTTTGTAGGGGTGACAAGATACTATAGCATTTGGATCCTGGGATATGCAGACCTAGCCAGGCCTTTATATCAAATCCTTAAGGAAGCACAGAAGGATACCCAGCCCTTTATTGAGTGGGACGACAAGTCAGAAAATACATTCCACCAGTTAAAAAAGGCTCTTATGACAGCTCCTGCCCTGGGTCTCCCAGTACAAGACAAGTTTCAATTATATGTCTATGAAAAGGGAGGACTGGCCTTGGGCGTGGTGACTCAGCTCCAGGGCATCACTCCCCAGCCAGTAGGTTACTTAAGCAAAGAGTTAGATCAGGTAGTCAAGGGATGGCCGGGATGCCTTAGAACAATGGCCACAGTAAGCCTTCTAGTGCCTGAAGCTCAGAAACTTATCCTAAACTGCCCCCTAACTGTTTATACCACACACAACCTAGGGGGAATTTTAAACTCAAAAGAAGAACCTTGGCTCTCGGACAGCCGTCTACTTAAATACCAGGCCCAGCTTCTGGGAGGGACAGAAATAACTTTAAGGACCTGTCAGAGCCTAAATCCTGCATCCCTTTTACCAGAGGCAGAGGGAAATCCTGAGCACTCGTGTGAGGAGGTTCTTATGGAAAGTTATGCTGCCCAACCTGACTTAACTGATTGGCCCTTAAAAAACCCAGATCTAGAATTATACACTGATGGCAGTTCCTTTGTCAAGAATTGTGTCAGACAGGCAGGGTTTGCAGCTGTGACAGAATTTGGCATCCTCAAATCAGGTCCTCTTCCTCCTAATACAAGTGCTCAATTGGCAGAATTAGTGGCCCTAACAGAAGCACTAGGACTGTCAAAGGAACAGAGAGTCAACATCTATACAGATTCTAAGTATGCCTTCCTGATCCTGCATGCTCACGCAGCCATCTGGAAAGAAAGAGGAATGCTAACTACAACAGGCTTTCCCATTAAACATGCTCGTGACATACCTGCCCTCCTAGATGCTGTTCTATTGCCTAAAGAGGTCTCGGTGATTCATTGTAGAGGTCACCAAAAAGGGGAAGATAAGATAACAAAGGGAAAAAAACAGCTGATGAGGCAACTAAAAGGGCAGCAATGCAGGAATATACAGCTGGCCCTCTCCTCTGGGAGAGTACTGTCTCTCCCCCAGAGAGACCACATTATCGGTCAGAGGAAAGTAAGCAAACCTCAGACCAAGGGTACCAATTAGATCACTGGGGCTGGTGGGTGTCCCCTGGAGAAAAGTTATGGCTCCCTGAGCCACTCCAATGGAAAATTCTTAAGACTCTCCACCAACTCTACTATTTGGGCTTAGACAATACTTTGGTTTTGGTCAACAAAATGTTTGGGGGAATTAAATTAAGGGACACTGCCCAACAAGTTGTACAGGGATGTGAAACATGTCAAAAAAATAATCCCAATAATAAAAGACTCCAGGTGCCAGGAACACAAAGACAGGGATCCTATCCTGGGGAAGACTGGCAACTAGACTTTACCCATATGCCAGGGGGACCAAAGTCAAAACTGCTGTTAGTATTTGTGGACACATTCACTGGATGGGTAGAGGCTTTTCCTTGCAGTACAGAATGTGCTAGGGAGGTGGTCTGAGTTCTAATCACAGAAGTAATCCCTCACTGTGGCCTCCCCAAAAGCCTTCAAAGTGATAATGGGCCTGCATTTAAGGCAGAAGTAACTCAGGGACTCTCTAGAACACTAGGCATAGAATGCCACCTCCACTGTGTCTGAGGTCCCTAGTCATCTGGAAAGGTAGAAAAAACAAATGAACTTTTAAAAAGACACCTGGCTAAATTGGCCCAAGAAACCCACTCCCCCTGGACCAAGCTCCTCCCTATTGCTCTCATGAGGCTCAGAAACACTCCAGGCAAGCAGGGACTGACCCCTTTCAAATCTCTATATGGCAGGCCCTTCCTAACCAACGACCTCCTTCTTGACCAAGAGACAGCTCAGTTAATTTCCCACATCGCTCAACTTGCTAAATTCCAACAAATACTCTTGGTGATCAAACCAGCCACCCCCAGGGAGGATATAAAAGGACCGCCTGTCTTTTGCCCTGGTGAATTAGTCCTAATAAAGTCTCCAAATCCAACCTGGACTTAAACACCCTGCTCTGGGAGGGTCCATTTCCAGTTATTCTGTCTACTACAGCAGCAGTGCGAGTGGCTGGCCTGGATTCCTGGATCCATCACTCAAGAGTCAAGAGCTGGAATTCCTCTGCAGACATCACATCTCCACATCCAGACCCAGAATTGGAGCCTGCCTCCTTCTCATGTGAACCTTTGGATGGATTAAAACTGCTGTTCAAAAACAAAATGCCTATAGATACAGATAAGTCATCTTCATAAGCCCCCTTTATCAATACCTCCTAATCAGTCTATTCATTCTGCTTGTACTTACTTTAAAAATAGGGCTAGCTGCTACAGCTCCCTCTAGTTAAAATAGAACCCCAAAAGACAGCATCAGCATGTTCCTTTCATTTACTAACTATATTGCTATAGGGTTTGGTCTTCTGGGAACACTAGCACCCCCATATGGGAAGAGCTATAGCCCTTCATGGAAAACCAACAGGTTCTTAAATCTCTCTCGAGCATTTACCCTTCCAAAATCTCCACTAAAGGACTCTTGTGTTTGCCATGAGAGACTGACAGCTGCTCACCTACTGACATGGGTGCTATTAAATTTCACTCAGGGTCCCTTCCCTTCATTAATATTCAGGCCAGATAACTTCTCCTATGCCATGGTTCCTCTTACAGGGGTCCCATAGAAGAACCAGCCTACTATGTCTTACTCTTGGCTTGGGTTCATTTCTCAGACAAAAATTTGGATGTTTAATGTTTCTATCCCGGATAACAATATACCAGTTTGTCATTCGTCAATAAAAGACCTAGGGCCTACATCCCAAAAAGACATTTTTGACATCACCACCCTTAAAGGTGACTATGATCTCACAGCCAGTTAGTGCTGTATGAATAATTCTAAGAGCCCCAGGTTTATGAGTCCTAATATGCTTAGAGCTAATGCTTGTAATGGGAACCTTGTCTGCAAGCTAAACAAGTCCTCAAACCTTACTGGTAAAAACTCTTATTGCATCGTTACGACTGGCCATCACAGAGGTATCTTAACCAAATATAAGACAGGATTAGGAGAACTGTATAGCTCTACCTTTCCACCCCCTGTTGTCTCCATCATTTACCAGCAGCCTTAATGTCTCTGACCACTTCTTTCCAGGAGATAACTCTCAGGCCCAGGCTAACAATACCCAAGGCATTTTATGCCTTGAGGAAGGCTATCTCTTTGAAGGGAGGTCATGGAAAAAGGACCAGGTATGGGGGCTGCCATGTCTACACACAAATCATAGTTGAGGAAATTGGGCAATTGCCCAATTTATACCCAATCCTGAACATATCTCTTTTTGGAATAATACTATAATACAACAAACTGAATTTTCCCAATGAAAAGGAACAGCTTCCCATAGAGATAAAAGAGAGGTTACTTTAATAGTTTCAGGGATAACAGCATTAGTTACAGCCCTAGCTGAAATCATTTATGGGGTAATTGCCAATCATGTAACTACAAAAAACCTAACCAATGTAATAGAGGATACCTCAGACCAGGTAGGCCTTGCCAAGAAGGACATACAAAGGTCTTTGTCGTCCCTTGCCTGTATGATCATGGACCTCCACCTGGCTCTACATTTTCTTTTGGCTAAACAAGAGGGGGTATGTGCCATAGACAGTACTTCCTGTTGCACATCTACGAACACTTCAGGCATTGTAGAGTAACGTGCAGATTACATTCTCCAACAGGCTACGTGGCTCCGGGAGCAATCTCTTGAAACTCAGGTTTCTACACAGATAAGAGACCAAATAAAATCCTGGATCCCCTCCAGGACTTGGTGCCTACCCTTTCTGGGGCCTATAGTTGCCATTATTCTCTTGCTTGTGTTTGGGCCTTGCATTCTAATGTTACTTGGCAAGTTTGTTTCTTCTCGCCTAGAATCCATCAAACTACAAATGCCTCTGATGGAGATGAAAGCAACCCACTTATCACGGTCCCCTTGACAACCCCTCTCTGGTCAGCCCTGATGCCCGTGGGCCCCTTCATCGCCCCCAGTCAGCAGGGAGCAGTTATTGAACAGACTTCATCATCTCTATCCCTAAAAGCAGTTAGGGCGACCATTGAGAGTGGGGAATGAAGTATGGACTTTTGGGAGGTCCCAAAAGTGATAAGTGGCCAAGGAGACACCTCTTCTTCCCAGGAAACCTCTGTCTGCACCTGAGAGACATCTGTGCCACAGGCAATGCAAAAAAAAGGCTATAAAACCCACTCCCCACCCTGACCCACGGGATCACCGGTTTCCGGGTCCCCCTGCACTCCCCAACATGCAGTCTTTCTCTTCTCTTCTCTACAAATAAAATCTTTCTGACCTCTGCTGTTGGAGTCCACCTGTGCTTTCATCCTGAGAATGGGCTCAAGAACCCTGAGCACCTGAAAATCCTGCGCGTGTCATCTGTGCATCACCACCGGGGGTGTGTCTTTGTGCTCACATGTAGCACTGTTGAAACTCTCAGGTGTAGCATACCTAGTGCTTGCTTGCTGCTTCTCAGATTCATCATGGTGTCCGTTCTCTTTCTGGGTGCCCTAAAATATGAATTGAGATTGGGATTGTAAACTAGCCATCTAGGGATACATGCCAAATAGCATTTTTCACCTCTTTCTGTGAGTGAGGAAATCAGATTTGTGGGTGCTTTATGTTGTCAATGTAATCTTTGGTGAATGCCACTGGTGGAAAACTCTGTGCTTTCTGTAAAATTTGCATTATGGTCACAGAGGATACTATTTTCTTGCTTTGTTTGTATTTGGCCTCAGGGAGGCTGGTTTCTTTTTTCTCTCTATTTTCCCTGATAAAAGAATGCATCTCTGAATGATGGGGCAGCCTGGTGTCTGCCTCCATTGTTTTCTTTTCCTTCTGTAAACTGTGTGGGGATTATTCTGTGTGGCTATGTGCCAATTGGGAGAGTACTGTGGCATAGTCCAAGCAAGATCTTTTCTCTTAACTTTTCAATGCAAATGTTTATTATGTGCTGTGGAATTCTCCTGTGACTGTTACTCCTATTTAGAAGATTCCATTGAGGTGATATTTGTGGATGATTCATAGTTGGTCTATCTATGGGGAGAAGTGGAGCCTGGTATCTCCTACTCAAAAACTTCAGCTATGTCACCTTCTGGCTTTCTGTTGTACAGTTCATCTTTCCAATGTATTCGTAGCATCTTTGTTAAAACCATTTGGCTGTACAAGGGTAGATTTACTTTCTGGCTCTCTATTCTGTTCCTTTGGTCGGTTTGCTTTTTACACCAATGTCGTTCATGTTGGTTTGACTATTACAACTTTGTTGTATAGTTTTAATTTAGGTAGTAGTATACATTTTTCTCTTTTTGACCGAGATGGTTTTGCATACAGGTGAGAGAGCACATATGAATTTTACAATTTTTTCCATGTCAGTGAAGAATATCTTAGGTGTTTTTGTAAGATTTCTCAGGCTCTTAAATCACTTTGGGTAGTATGGGCATTTAGTTAACATTCTTTCTTCCTGTTTATGAACACAGGAGGCCTTTTCATACTTTGCAGTTGTTTAAATCTCTTTTGTCTCTCCTGTCTTACAGGTTAAAACATTCACCTTTTTAGTTAAATTTATTCTTGGATATTTTGGTTTTATACCCATGTTACTGGAATACCCTCCTTGATTTTCATTTCAGATAACTTGCCATTGTTGTGCAGCAATATTCCAGTTTCTCAGAGATGACAATATTTACACCATGTGAAGTTGCTACTGATTTTTTGCATATTGATGCTGTACTCTGCAACTATGCTGAATTTGAAAATTAATTCTAACAGTTTTTAATGGGATGTTTGGCATTTTCTACATATAAGAACTTGTCTTCTGCAACCAATGGTAATTCGATGCTCTCTTTTTTATTTCAGGATTCTTTCTTTTTTCTTACTGATTGCTTTGGCTAGCAATTACTTAAACATTTTGAATGAAACTGGTAAATGTTGCCATCCTTGTCTTATTCCTGGTCTCACACAGAAAGGTTTAAACTTTTTCCCCATGCAGTTTAATGTTATCTGTTTGATTTTAGGAATGACCTCTACAGTATTGAGAGATGTTCTCCCAGTACATACTCATTCAGCATTTTTATCAAATGCATCTATTGAAATGAGCATGTTCTTTACTCTTTAATTCTATTGCTCAGGTAGAACATGTGTTTTGATTTCCATATGTGCATAGACTCATCCTTTGGCTGAATCCCACTACATGATGGCAAATAATATTTTTATTAGTGCATTAACTGTGTAAGTGGTATGTATATCCATGCATTTCTCATGCATCTATCACATCTGTCCTCCCTTTTCCCCTCTTTTATCCTTCCCTCCCTTTCCTAGTCTCTAATAGACCTTCTACTTTCAGTATATCCTTTCTCCATGTCTTATTTTTCATATGGGAGATAAAGTATTTGATGGCTGTCTTTCTTTGTCTAAGTTATTCTGCTTAACATGATGTCCTCAGTTTTATCCACTTTCCTGTAAGTGACAGGATTTCATTCTTCTTTGTGGATGAATAATATTTCACTGTATATTTATACCACATTTTAAATTGCAGTCATCTGTCAATGGGCACCTGCGCTGATTCCATTACTTGGTATTGTGAACAGTGCTAAAATAAACATAAGTATAAAGTGTCTGTTTTGTATGTGGACTTCATTTCTTTTGGATGTATTCCTGGGAGTGGTATGGCTGCGTTAAATGATAGTTCTAGTTTTCATATTTTGGAGCCTCAATTCTGATTTGTGTAGCGGCTGAGCAAACTCTCTTTACTACCAACAGTTTACCAGGGTTCTTTTCTCTATACATGATAACCAGTGTTCAAGTTTGTTTTGTTGTTAATAACCATTCTAATGTCATTCTGGGATGAGATGGCATATCAATATTGTTTTCTGATGGTCAAAGATGTTAAGCATTTTTATATATTTATTGGCCACTTGTTCTTCTTTAGAGCAATGTGTATTCAGGTAATTATCACATTTTTATGATTATCTCTCTTTTCTGCTGTTAGATTTTATGATTTTGCTTTGGTTAGTATAGGCATCATAACAATATCTCCTCTCAAATCCTTTAATACAGGAGGTCTTTTACTCCTTAGTATATTCTTCAACATGTTTCTTCAGTGTTCTGTAATGTTTGCTGTATAGAGTTTTAGTTCTATACTTAGGTAGGTTTATTTCTAATATTTTTTGTGGCTGTAGCTAATAGTATTTACTTCCTTGTCATTCACAGGGCTGTTCAGTTTTTAAATGTTGATTTTATAGCCTACTACTTTACTGAATTTATCAGTTCTAGCAGTCTTATGGTGAAGACTTTAAGATTTAATAAGTGCAGAATCATATCATTAGCAAACAGCAATAATTTGGCTTCCTCCTTTCCTAATGTATACATTTCATTTCTTTCTCTTGCCTGATTGATCTAGTTAAAATTTCCAGTATTATAAGAATGCAAATAGTAAAAGTACACAACTTTAAATTGAATCTGGTCTCAGAGGAAATGCTGACAGCTTTTTTTCCAGTTCAGAGTGATGTCATAAATATGACATACATGCATTATGTTGGAGTATGACCTTTCTATATCTACTGTATGTATGGTTTTTATCATGAAGACATATGGAATTTTATTATGTGGACAATGGGCTCTGTCTGATATGTGAATATCTATGCCTGCTTACTTTTGAATCCTGAATGTTTTGGAGATCTTTTTCCATACTTCCCTCTTAGGTTGTGTGTACCTTTTGTTGTGAAGTATATTCTGTAGAAGACAGATTGTTGGATTTTTGCCTTTTGAACCAATCAGACCACCTGTGTCTTTTGATTGTAGAGTTACAGGCATTTACATTTAGTTATAACTGAGGGATGTTTACTGATTCCTGTATTTCTATAGGTTTTTTTTCTAGATTGAGTCTTATGTTGCTTGCTCTTCACTTTTGACATTGTTTATCTGTGAGTTTTGTTTGCTCACTGAGTTAATCATGCTTGCTACTTTCCTAGCTCTGTTTTGATGCTGCTTTGGATTTTTACTTTCTTGACCTTTTTTGATTTTGGTTTTTCTTTTGTTCTCTTCCATGTTAGCCTTTGAAATGCCGGCATGGAGAATGTGAAGTGCTTTAGTTTATCCTTTTCTTTCAGGTGCTGTTTCTCCCTTGAGAATGAAGGGAAGCTTTGCTGGATGTAGTGGTTCTTGGTTGGCAGGTATGCTCTCTTAAAGTTTGAACTCAACTGCTTCATGTTTCCCTGGATTACAGCGTTGGTGCTGAGAGGTCTGAGTGATTCTTAAATGTTTTTGTATGTGAGCTGGTTTTTTATTCTTATAGCTTTCAGTATCCTTATTTGGGGCATTTAAATTATGATATGATGAGGAATTTTTCTTTTCTGGCCCTGTGTGTTTGGAGTGTGAAATGTCTCCTGTATGTGGATGTCTATATCATTACATGGATTTGAAATTTTTCTGCTATGACTTCATTGAATGGATTTCGAATGCCTTTAGTTTGTATTTCAATTCCTTCTTCTACCCCATGAATTCTTAGGTTTGGTCTTTAATTAAGTCCTAGGGATTTCTACTTGGTTGTTTTTCATATGCTCAATTTCTTGCTGAATTGAACATTATGAACAGCATTATGTTGTTGAATTTCTTGTCTAGGTCTTGTTTTGATTTCCTGACTTCATTTGTCTTTATATTTGAAAGCTCTCTGAGGGAGGCCACTGATCATTTTTAATTGTCAAATTCTGAATTCTCTCTCAGATACTTTGACAATTCATTGTCCTTGGATTCAGATATTGAGTTGTTGTGATGGGAGTTTGCAGGTACGATATTGCCTTGGTGTTTCATATTTACATTTCTACACTGTGATTTGCATATCGGTCATTCTGTTTTCTTTTACTTTCTTGGGTAAGTAAATGCCCCACTAGAGTAGCAAGGTTAACAGTTCAACAACAAATAAATAAATGAATGAGCAAGGAATAATTAGAACCCTTAACTGTTTCCCCATTAAGGTTGCATGGGAGCAAAACTCTGGTTTTTGGGGGTGCTTAACACTAGTTGAAAGGCATAGGGATTGTAAATTGAGTGTTATAGGGGTTGGGCATGGAGAAGGGAGGGGAGTTTGAAGGTGGAAGGAAGGGGAGGTAGACAGGAGAGGCAACAGTGTGAGTTCTATATCTGATAACAGGGAAATAGAGAATGATTTGAGGAATAAAGAGAAAAAAATGAAAAAGGTTCTAACAATCAGATACCACATTTTAAAAAGAAGAGAAGAAAGAATAAATAAAAGAAAGAAAAAGCCTAAATGAAACCAACTTGGATGAAGGGAAAAAGAAGACAAAGGAACAAAACAAGACAAAATGACAAACAACAACTACAAAAACAATTGCATTTCTTGTCTGAGGGAGGTGTCATTTGTATCCTCTGTATTTGTTCAAGTTAGTCCTTTTCATCCTGGTTGTTATGGGAATAGTTTTAGGAGGTCAGAGTTGTACCTCTAGGTTAAGGTATGGAAGGGGTTTTAGGGGAGGGCAGATGAGATGGTGTGATTGACATGTTCCAGGCCAAATCTCTTAAGGAGCTTTGTACATGGAGTTGTTTTGGGTCTGAATTGCCTCTGTAGATAGAGAGCTTTGACTTCCTGTTGAACTGTGGAAAGATCTGAGCAGATAGGGGCCCTGTCCTGTGAGTAGCACACAGGTGGTTTGAAAGGGTGGGATTACCAACCTCTGGGCCTTTTGCTGTTTTTCAGATTGCCATCATCAAATCCTCACCCTTTCTCTGTTTGCCTCTGGTGGCAGTCTCCCATGCAGATACTGCGGTTCTGCAACCTGGAACTCTACTGGACACAACCTTTTAAGTCTACAGATTTCCTCCATTTTGAAGCTCTGTTTGCCCTTACTTGCAGCCAAGCAGCTTCTCTAAGTTGGGTTTTCAATCAGTGGTGGTTGGTGTTTTTTGTAAATGACCTTATTCAATGAAGCTGTTCTGTGGTAAGACAGGGTGGGGCCACTAAGCTTTGGCTGTTTTTGCTGTCTTCCTGACAGGAACACTTGGATTGCCCTATCTGCTTCTCTCCTTCACTGATTTTGCTTCTGGTGTCAGATTTTTACTGGAACACTCTTTCTGGATGTTGCAGAACAATCTGGGTTGTGACTTTTCAAGTCCCTTCAACTGTACAGTCACCTGCCCGCAAGTAGTTTCAGAAATCCAGCTCTCTGTCAGGGAAACCAGGTGCTTTGTTCTGGAAAATTTCTCTTTAATTTCCCAGAATGCTCTAAGTCAAAGCCCCTTGGTGGCCAGGTGCCTCAAAATGCCCAGAGGTTTGATTGCTTCTTTTTTTTTCAAGCTCCCTAAGTAATTCAGACTTGATCAGGTGGCCTTCTCTCAAAATGATGCCTTCTGACAGGTCTTTGAGATATGGGGAATGAGGGTTTTCTTTTTTTGTGTGTCCTTATCTGGTTTCATAAAATGAGTTTAGTAGTGCTCCTTCTCTTCTCTGTTTTTTTTTTTTTTTGGAATAGTCTGAGGAACATTTGCATTAGTTTTTCTTTAGAGGTTTAGGAAAGAATTTGACTGTGAATCCATCTCTCCCTGTAATTTTCATTGTAGGGATACTCTACTACTGATGTAGTTTCACGGCTTATTATAAGTCTGTAGTTTCACGGCTTATTATAAGTCTTATATACTCTTTGTTCAATAGGAAAAAATGCATATAGAAATTTATTCATTTCATCTAGATTATCCAGTCATTCAGAATACAGGTTTTCAACATATTCCTTAATGTTCCTCTGAATTTCTTTGGTAATTCTTGTGATGTCCCATTTCTCATCTCTAACTCTATTCCTTTCAGTCTTCTCACTCTTTTTTTGGTAATTTTGGTTAAAGGTTTATAAACCTTGCCTATCTTTTTAAAAACCAAATTTTTGTTTCATTGATTCTTTGTAGTATTCATGTAGTCTCCATGTTGTTAATTACTGCATTTAATTATTTCTTTCCTTAAGAATTGTCTTGTTCTTGTTTTTCTAAGACCTTTAGATGCATTGTTAGTTTATTTATTTGAAATTTCTCTGTGTTTAATGTACGCATTTATACGTATAAACTTTTCCCTAGTACTGCCTTTGCTGTGTCTCAGAGGACCTGGTAAATTATGTTTTTATCTTCACTTGAATCTATGAATGTTTTTATTTCTTATCTTATTTCTTCAATAACCCACTGATCATTCAGAAGTTAATAGTCCAGTGTTAGTGTAGATTTTGTAATTTCTCTTGTTTCTGATTTCTAGCCTTATTCCATCATCCTGTGTAATAAAATACAGGAATTTATTTTGATTTTAGTGCATTTCTTAGGCCTTGTTTTACTCTAAAATATGTTCTGTTTTGGAGGAAGTTCTGTTGGCTACAGAGAAGAATGTGTATTCGGAAGTTCTTGATGGAAGTTCATTTGGTCTGTAGTGTCAATTAATCCTGAGGTTTCCTTGCTGATTTTTTGTCTGAATAAGTGAAATATCAACAGGTGAGAGAGAGGTATTAAAGTCACCCACTATTACTGTGGGGTGTGTCTGAGCTTTTATGGAGGGTACTTTTTCCTTTCTGAAATTGGGTGGGCCAACATGTAGTATGTATATGTTTACAAATTTAATTTCTTCTCATGGATTGTTCCCTTTATTAAGAGGAAGCAACCTTTGCTTCTCCTGAGTGATTTTGGGTTGAAGTCTGCTTTGTCAGAGATGAGTATAGCTCGATTTGGGGTTTCATTTGCTTAGAAGTTCTTTTTCCATCATCTCACATTAGCATGTGTTTGTCTTTGCTCATGAGACGTGTTTCAGGTAGATATGCAATGGTTGGGCTTTGTTTTTTAATTTGGTCCACAATTGATGTCTTTTGTTTGGAGAAATGAGATTGTTTTTGTAGTGCTTGCCTCTGTTTTTTCTTCACTTGTGAGATTTATTTTTTTCCTGTTATTTATGGTTGCATTTATCTTCTTTGTGCAGAATTACTTTGCGTATGGCAGAATTGGTTTACTGGTAATAAATTGCTTTACTTTTTGTTTATCAATGGAAGGTTGTTATTTCTCCTTCAATTATGAATGGCAGCCTTTCTGAGCAGAATAGTCTAGGTTACCGATTATTTTCTTTCATAGTGTGAAGTGCGTCATTCCATCCCCTCCTTGCTTTTATGATTTCTATTGAGAAATATGCTCTTACTCTGATGTCTCTACCTTGAGAGCTTGTTTGGAGGTTCTAGCAAGGGAGCGCAGCTACTCGCATACCCTTGACCGAAGAACGGTCCTCCTCTATCCGGGATGGTTGTGCTCTTTGACCGAGCGCACAGCTTCAGGTGGGACACACATGGAGTGGTGAGGGAGGAAGGGGACACCCGCCTGGCCAGCCAGATCAGCTGACTCAACCCTGCCGATCAATGGGGTGACAGATGTCGCAGCCAGATCACCCTCACATCCTGTCTCTACCTTTAATAAGTGATTTGGCACTTTTTCCTCATACCTTCAAAACTCTGTTCTTTACTCTAGTCTTAGTATTTTAATTATAATATGACATGTGGACGTTCTAGTTTGTTCTTTTCTTTGGAGTCCTGAAGACCTCCTATATCTGAATGGACGTCTCTTTCTCAAGATCAGGAGTTTTCTGCCATGATTTGAAAATCATGTTTCCTATGCTTTAGCATAAATCTTTTCTGCTTTCTTGTCCATAATTTGTATGTTTGGTCTTTTAATGGAGTCCCAAAGTTCTTATACGTTCTGTTCATACCTCTTCACTCTGTTTTCATGAATTTCCTTTGATTTTTCTATTATATTAATCTTGTCTGCAAACGCTGATATTCTGTCTTCCATTTATTCCAGCCTACAGGAGATTTTAACTGAGTTTTTAAATTGATTTACGTGACTTTTTCTTTTCAGAATTTCAATTTGATCTTTTTAGGGTGTCTATATCTTTATTGAATTCCCCTTTCATGTATTGCTTGCTTTCCTTGTTTCATTTGTATCCACTTTGAGTTCATTTTGCCATTTGTTTTAATCATCTTTAGATTTTTAACTATTTTCATTCTGTTTGAATTATTTTAGCTGTTTACTTGATTTCATTGAGGCGTGCATGTTTTCTTTCATTTCATTGGTCATTTTTGGCATCATTATTTTGATTTCAATATTTGAGACTCAATTCACTTTGCTATCATTCAGATACTTTGTTGTATGATATTTTTTCACTTTTTGAGGCATTAGTTTGGTTTATCGTTCATGTTTCTTGTGTTTCTGCAGTGAGATTTGTTTATCAGAAGTCAAGTCTTTGTTGGAGGTTTCAGTCACCTAAAGCCTATCTTTCCACATTATTCTCTATGTTCTGGAAAGACCGTGTAGTTCCAGGATGAATGGACTGTTCCTGAAAACTCATCAGTATGAAATTCACCAATTGGATATGAATTCCAGATACTTACTGGAAGTAATAAACCATCAATGGCACAAATCACATTGCAAATTAAAGAGACAAGCATTATTATGTGGTAATGAAGGAAGCTGGGAAACAAAGATTATTAGTGTAGAATTTAAAAAACAGGCACTAAGAAAGGATGGTTGAGAGAAGAAATAGGGAAGAAGAAAAATGGGGCAAAGAGGTTAAAATGAGTGGGATTGTGGTAAATAAAATAATAGTTTGCACTAATACAGTTTAATTTTGTGCAGAAGGATGCCATAGGTAAGGATTGCAATGGCTTAGAGAAATTAAAAATAATAAACACAGGAGAAAGGATAAACCACCAACGGAAAGATTTTGTGAAGAATATTTAAAAATTAAAATAGGGATAAAAGTAAAAATACAAAAAAAGAAAAGAGTGAAAAAACAAAAGGCGTTACTTCTTCCTTGTTGGGAAGAGTGTATGACTGCTGTGCTCTATCAGTGCAGTGAATGTTCACCAATTTGTTTCCCGTATGATGTTACCTTGATGCTTTTCCTTACTCCTGGACCAGTCCTGGGTGTGTGCTTGTGGTCAGCTTGCTCTACGCAAAAATGCTTCATGGGCAGATGTGTTTCCTCACACTTCTGAGTGTGCTAAAGGATATGGTGATCACAGGAACATGCATTGTGCTCCCTCTGTCCAGTTCCATGTCAGAAACAATGCCTCCAAATGGCTTTTCTCCCAGCTCTGGGATAGGTCTCAGGATGTCATTTTAATCTCTCTGTTTTATAGATCTAAATTTAAAAAAAGTTTTCTGGATATTATTGGTCTGTTCTTTTGCTGATACTCTCCTCCAGTCCACTAACTTACTTGTCTTTCTATGCAGTCACGTATCTGAGGTTTTACTTCTGGTTCATGGAGATACAGAAATGTGGTGTGAGTTTGCAACCCACCACCATCTCATCTTCAGAATATGGAAATTTATGAAAGGATTTTTCTTCATTTACTGAGATTATGACCTGATTTTCATCCTTGTTTCTATTCATGTTCTATATTACATTTTTCATTTATGTTTGCAGAACCATCCTTGCATCCCAGGAGTGAAAGCAAGTTAACCAGTGATACTCTTTGTAACTTCTAACTGATTTTTTGTTGTAAACTCAGTTGTGGGTTTCCATTTGCTTGCGATATTGTTTTACATTCCTTCTCTTTTTATCTTCGTATGTCTTTGCTGGTGATGTGAACTTGTTTGTGGCAGCATATTGTTGAGTCTTCTGTTGAGTCTTTCATCCACTCAACCTATTTGGGTCTTTTCCTGATAGGAATTAAGTCTGTACACATTCACATTGAAAATTATGTCATTGTTTCTGTGTTCTTTTTCTTTGTGTTGCCTTGCATATTCCGTGTTGGTTGATTTCTCTCTTGTAATGTAAGAGCTTAGTCTTTTCTGTGTTGGTAATGGTTGATTCTTTTCTATTTCTCATTTTCATGTCTAGTTTTCTAGTACGATTTGCTCTTTCATGTGCTGTCATGAATGTGTTTATCTTTCCTTTTCTCCTTGGAATAGGAATCCCTTCAGTTTCTTTTGTACAGCCAGTGTAGGGGTCATGAATCCCTACATTTTTGCATGTCTTGGGGGGACTTCATTTTTCTTCCAATCCCAGAGGATTATCTTTCTAGGTATAGCAATCTTGGTTGACTTTCTTTCAGAATTTGAAATCATCATTCCATGTCTTACTGGCCTTTAAAGTTTCCACTGAGTAATCCACTCTAAGTATGATGTGTTTACTTTTAAATGCAACATGGCTCTTCTCTTGCAGACTTTAATTTTCTTTCTTTGCCTGCTGTTTTAGTAAGTTAATGATAATGTACTTTGGAGACATTTTTCCTGATCACGTTTAACAAGGTTCTAAGTGCTTCCTGAACCTGGATGCCTGTAACTTCCACGAGTTGGGAAGAACTCTGTTATTTCAATGAGTAGTTTTCTTCCTTAAAACACATAGCTCTTCACCCTTATCTTATTTCAATTATGCATACATTTGAAATTTTATCTGTCACTAAAAGAACCAGGTGTTTTTATCATTTGCTTAGACAGTAATACAGTTCCTGGTGTATCATAGTGAGAGATACCAGCCAATATCAAAGATACCCTTCTATTATACTCACTTCTAGGGTTGTCAACCAAGTGTGATTTAACAGGATGTGGGGGTGGCAAAAGCTTAGGATCTCCAATACCTACTGTGATGTCTACAATGGTTCCATTGCTATTGCAGTAACCAGGAGTGGAATGTGAGATCCCTATAGCTATGCCTTTTGGGGGATGTATGATTTTCTGGAGGGCTTTTGGCCTTCCTATTCTTTAAATCCAAATTTGATTGGGTTAGATGACCAAGGTTTGACTGGCACTGATTCATTTTGGAAGGTAGGTGCAATTTCTCTCAGCTGGCTAGGAATGTATTTCAGTAGCAGAGGACCTGCCCAGCATTCATGAAGCCCTGGGCTCAATCTACAGCACTGTAAGTATGACATAATTAAAAACTTAAAACAACCTAAGAGCGTGGACAAAACACAAAGGAACCAGAGTATATGAAATAAAATGATAACCAAAAGAAAATAAAAGTAATTAAAAGGTAAGGAAAGCAGAAGTACAAAGCTTAAAAATAAAAGAAAAATAACAATTAAAAAGAAGAAAGATAACATAGTGAATTCAACGGGTTACTCACCCTCCTCCATAATTATTTCCATTGAGATGCTCTCCAGATGACTACCAGGAGTGGTTTGTGACTTGAAGGATTTGGAATTCCTCTCAGCTTCGTCATACATTGGAATAATCTAACCCAGAATTCAGAATTGACTAGTAATTAATGAATGAATGATTCTCTGTGTGTTTTGGGGGTTATTCACTGGCAGGGCCCTGCAAATGCTGGCATGGCAGTGTGTTAATGTGGATCTCATTAGCTAAAATTCTTTTCAGAGCTTTAGGGATGCACCCTCTTGCAGCAGGGTTAAAGCTGCTTGTGCAGTCTATTAAGAGGAAGAACCAAGTACTGAACTCACTAAGCAGAGATTCTTTCCAGAATTTAGGGGCTGTGCATTTCAAGAGTGAGACAAATGCCAGCCTGTGTGTGTCAACTAGCTAGTGCAGATGCATACTTTGTTAAGCAAAGACACTATGCAGCTTTTGGACCTTGCACTGTGAGGGTGGGAGAAATATTGGCACTTAGTTCTGTGGCTGAGCTAGCACAGAATGTAGAGCTTGCAAATGCAAGATTTTATGTGGAGTTCTGGACTGCACACCCAGAAGGTGAGGAATATTCCAGGATGCAAGTTTTTATGTCCCAAAAGTCCTGTGGAGAAGCCACAGGGCTCCATGATCTCTGCTTAGAGAGGCCTCTTGGGTTCCATACAATCTGAATCCCATGATCCCTCTGCCTTCAACCTGAATTCCCACGCAAAATTACATATTTTCATTTCCCCTGGCCTTGATAGCAGTCATTCCTGACCACCAATTTTAAAATAAAGGAAAGTACCTTTTCTTTTTCTCCACAGTATAGCCCATGTTTCCGACTATATAGAATTCTCAGTGATTTTGGATGAGAGTCATTCCATGAAGCCAAAATTGGCTCTTAAGGTGCTTGACCACTGAGTCAGGGCACAGAAGACTGATTTTTCCTGGAACTAGGAGAATTCAGGGGATTCTGACCCCCAGAGCCATAAAGTCAGACAATAGGACCCTTGTTAAGATGGCTTTATATCACCGTATGCATATATAGATAGCAAGTCCAGAGAACTTCTCCATTGTCAGCTTACTATGCACACCTCAGGTCACTTGTCTCTTTAAGCTGTATGCTTACAAGGTAACAGATTCAGTGATCACTGGGACTATCATCTACCCTCCCACTGGGGAGGTACTCATTCTCTATTTGTGGACTCTAAGTGCTCACTATTGGTACGCTATATCGTCCCAATCGCATAGTCTTTTACTATTCAATATCCAAAACTTTCTGAGTTTTATCTGGTGTTATTGAACTCCAGCAGTGTACCCCATGCCCCTGTCCTTATAGACCAAAACAAATGCAGTAATATTATTGGACATGGGTCACACACTGAGGGGAGAATTACCACGGGAGGCATAGGGAAAGGAAAGGAAACCTAAAGCTTGAATGTGGTTGATGTGCTTGCTGTTGAGGAGCTAATAAAATAATCTTAAATTGGCAGAGACCACTATGGGAAAGGGACCAGGACTTAGCACAGAGGTCTGGCAGAGGTGAACCAATGCAGGTTGCAAGACACAGTGCATGGAAGCAACACTAGGAATCTCTCTGTATAGCTACCTTTATCTCAAACTAGCAAAACCACTAAGTCTTTCTTATTATCTTTTATGTTTTCTCTTCAACAAAATCAGAAAACAAGAGGGCAGAACAGGTTCTGCCAGAGACAGAGTGGGGGAGAGGGGATGGGGGAGGTGGTGGCCCAAACAGTGTATACACATGTGAATAAATGTAAAAACTATAAAATAAAAGAAAGAAGGAAAGAAGCCTTTGTATTTCTGGGCTATTAGTTTTAGTGTATCTATTTCTTCTGTGATTCCATCTGTGTCTTTCCTTATAAGATTTTAAGTAATAACTTGACTAAAAAATGGCTCAAGCAGCAGAGTCCTTGTCTAGCAAGTACAAGACCCTGAGTCCAAACCTCAATACCACCAAACAAACCTAGAAAGAAATTTAAAAAAAAACAGCTCTTGATTGCTATTGATCTTTTGCATTTCTAGTGTCTATTTCATTTATTTCTGTTCTGAGCTTTTATTTTCTTTCCTTTTACTGTTTGTTTTGGATTTGCACGGTTTTCTGATCATTGAGATTTAGTGATAGGTTTTATTTGAAATCTTTCTGCTTTGTTTGCAGTGATACACTCCTATTTATGCTTCCTGTGAAGCTGACATGAGAGGCGTGTGTCACTGTACCACCTATTGATTGAGATGGGGTCTTGCTAACTTTTTTTCCTATCTGGCTTCAAACTACTATCGTTCCCACATGTACCTACCAAGAAGCTGGAATTGCAGGTGTTAGCCTCTAGCTACACCCAGCATACATTTTTCTCCACAGACAATGCAGAACTCAGTTCTCTATTGGATTCAATCAGTCTCCAATATATTGAATCTCCCTTGCTCTTCCTTGACTTGGACATTTGCCATCACTTGGTGCCTGTGGAGCTAGTGGGAAACAGCAACTCTCAGTAGGCAAAGAAGGGAAACTTCTAAGTGAGCACAGCCCTGATGCCTACTACATACCAATCCAACCCTCAGCACCAACCTGTTCAATGGGAACACATAGCAACTAGAATATGTTTCAGCTATGACCCACTAGCCTCTTCCTCAGGCCTGGTGGAACTCCAACGTTAGAGGAGATGGAATGATGCTTCTCCAATTCTAGGTTTCTTTTATTTCTTGTCTTCTGACTGTATTTTTAATATTATTTATCTTAAACATCTTTTATGTTTTATATCAGTTTTTTCTGATTATATTTATTTGTGTATTTGGATATATCAATTAAGCCTTTTCATAATTTGTATTGTCTAAGAATTTATTATGGCTTGTTTGTTATAGTTCTTTTGCCTTTTATCCTTATAGTAGGATAATGATTTAACCACCACCATAACAGTTTTAGAACTGCTAGAAAAATGTTTTAGAACATTTAGAAAAATGTTCTTACATTTTTCAGTGAACTTCATACTTTCTAATTCATGCTACAAATTAACACCTTCTCTCAGTTTTAGATGTTCTCTTTATTGTTTGTTTGTAAGCAAGGCCCAATAATGAGAGAGTCTTAAATTTTATTCATCTTAAAATATTCTTCTCTTGCTAGGGGAATGACTAATGTGATGTAGTCCCTGCCTAGCAAGCATGAGAAACACTAACTTTAATCCTCTTTGAAAGACAATATTTTGGAATGTAATTTGCTTAGTTAGTGCTTCTGCTTGAAGATTTTGAATATATTGAATATATCCTTGTGGTCTGTAAGGTTTCTGCTAAAAAACACAGGTGATTTTAAGGATCTTATGGTTAAGAATTTTCACATGCTTCTCTTTTTCCTGATGGAAAAAATCAGAAGACTGAATTTTTCAGCATATTTTCTATACGGCTTTCAGAGGATAGAGACTTGGAAGCACTTGTAATGCAAATTTAACTGTCCCTTTTCACTGTATCCTAGAAAAACATGCATGTGCTGGGTGTAGTGGCTAACACCTCTGCTTCCATCTACTGGGAGGGTAGATGTGGAGAGTTTGATAGCTTGAGGTCACCAGGGATAAAATGTTAGCAAGACCCCACCTCAATCAATAGGGATGACAGTTGGACATGGTGCCACATCTATAATCCTAACACTCAAGAAGCTGATGCGGGAAGATTGTGAGTTACAGGCCAGTCAGGGCTGTCTAGCAAGGCTCAGTCTGAAAATGAGGGGGGTTACTACACCTAAGTAACCCTCCACTTGTTTCCTGCAGTACAGACAGTGTCAGATATGACAATCCCTGCCGTCCCAGAGTTGATTACTTAAGGGCAAATATCCAAGAGGTCATTTAGATTTAAGCAATTAAATGTGAGGTTCAAACTCTTCAAACCTTCCTCTCCACAGGGAGATTCTGGGTATTAGGGATTCCCTTCCCAATTTGAAGGCACAGCACCTAGGTTGGGCATATGTATTTGAGTCTGTCTCAGCATTTCCATTCAATGTGGGTGTTTTCTCAATTGCTCAGTGGATGGGAGTCTCTCAGCTGGTGTCTCACTTCCAGCCAGAGGGAATTGATCTGTGAAACATGTTTATTTAGTTGGTCTGTGGGTGGATAAAGTTTTGCAAAGTTGCTGACATCACTTAAATAAAATCTTATGCATCTGAAAGCGGTTTTGAGATTTTTCTAGGAGTTTCCCTAGAAAATTCCTTGATGTTATTAAAATAAATTAAGTTTAAAATAATGAGATTATTTGAGGTGATGGATTGCATGACAAACTTTGCCAAATGATGTACAATACTCAACTTTTCCAAGGTTGTTATTGTGTATGTAAGTTACTTTGATTTTATGGAAAGTATCTTACACTTGTCATAGATGTTTTCTGAATTTGCCATATATTTCAATATTAAGAGGTTTAATTACTGCTGAATCTCAAACTTCTAGAAAAACAAGAACAAGCTACACCAAAACCTGGCAGTTTAGAGATATAAAATAATAAAAATAAGGGCCCAAATCAATGAAATACAGACCAAAAAACCCACTCAAAGAATCAAAAAAATAAAAAACTGCTTCTTAGGAAGTAGATTGAAAAACCCCTGGGAAACTTGACTAGAATGAGGAGGGAAATGACCCAAATTAATCAAGTTAGACATGAAAAGGAGAGAGAACAACAAACACCAAGGAAATCCTGGGAATCATTAGAGACTACTTTCAAAAACCTATATTCAAATAAACTGGAAAATCTAGAAGAAACGGACAAATTTCTCAATACAAATGGCCATCCAAAATTGAATCAAGAGACAATAGTCACCTAAACAGATCTAGGTGACATGCAAAAAGATAGACGCAGAAACAGTCTGCAAAGAGAAAAGCCCAGGACCTGAAGAACACATCTTTGAATTCTACCAGACCTTTAAAAATGTACAAATACCAGCACTCCTCAAACTTTTCATGTAGCAGAATTGGGAAGGATCACCGCCAAATTTATTCTATGAAGCCAGTATTACACTTATCCCAAAATACGGACAGGGACACAACACAAAAAAAGAACTACAGGCCAATCTCTTTAATGAACACAGATGCAAAAATCCTCAGTAAAACATTGTGAAACTGAATTCAAGAACATATCAAAAAGATCATACACCACGATCGGGACACTTTCATGTGAGGGATGTAGGGATGGTCAACACATGCAAATCATTAAATGTAATCGAGCGTATTAATAGAAGCAAAGACAAAACCACAAGAGTTCTCAATAGATGCAGGAGAAACCTTCAACAAAATTTGGCATCCTCTCATGATAAAAGCAATGAAGAAACTAGCAATAGAACAGGTGTCAATATAGTTAGGGCTATATATGATAAGGTTATAGCCAACAGGATACTATGAGAAAAAGTGAAACCATTTCCTCTACAATCAGAAACCAGACAAGGGTGACCACTCTCTCTACTCTTATTTAACATAGTCCTAGAATTCCTAGCCAAAGCAATAATGCAGGAAGAAGAAAGAAAAGGCACACAAATTTAAAAGAAAATAGTCAACTAACCGTATTTGTAGATGACATGATTATATGCCTAAAAGATCCTACAACTCCACCAAAAAACTCAGAGATACCATAACAAGCTTCAGCAAAGTAGCTTGATACAAAAGCTTCAGCAAAGTAGCTTGACACAAAATCAACTTACAAAAATAAGTAGCATTTCTATACACCAACAATGAGCAGACTGAAAAAAATACAGAAAAACAGTTCCATTTACAAAAGCCTCCAAAAAAAATAATAAAATACGTGGGAATAAACTTAACAAAGGATGTGAAAGACTCTAGACAGAAACCTATAAACTGATGAAGAAAGAAACCAAAGAAGAGAACAAAAGATGGAAACATCTCCCATGATAGGTAGAATCAATGCTGTGGATATGGCTATGTTAGCAAAAGCAATCTGCATGTTAAATGCAATTCCCATCAAAATACCAATAACAGTCATGACAGAGATTTAAAATCAACCCTAAAGTGCATTTGGAAGCACAAAAGAATATGAATACTCATGGCAATACTGAGCAAGAAGAGCAACACTGGAGATGTCACAATACCTGACTTCAACAGCAGTAACAATAGCATGGAACTGGCACAAAAACAGAAATGAAGACCAGTGGAATGGAAGACTCAGGTATTAATCCACAGAGCCATGCCCATCTGGATTTTTAAAGGTGGCAAGAACATAAGATGGAGAAAAGACAGCCTCCTCAGCAAATGTTAGTGGGAAAACTGGGTATTTCCATGCAGAAAACGGAAAGTAGAACCATGTCTTTCACCCTGTACAAGTATCAATTCAAAATGGATTAAGGACCTTAATGTAAGACTGGAAATTCTGAACTAGTCCAGGAAAGAGCAAGGAATAACAGGCATTGGTAAGGACTTCCTCAATAGAAATTGAATGGGTCAACAACTAAGAGAAAGGATTGACAAGTGGGACTACATTAAATTAAAAAGCTCCTGCACAACAAAAGAAATGGTCCCTCAATTGAAGAGGTTGCCCACAGAATGGAAGAAAATCTTGGCTGGCTATATATCTGACAAGGGATTAATAACCAGAATATATAGGGAGCTCAAAAAACTGAACTCCCCAAAAATCAATGACCCAGTAAAGAAATGGGCAAGTGAACCAAACACAGCCTTTTTAGAGGAGATGTGCAAATGGCCAAAAACACTTAAGAAAAGTTCACCATCCCTGGCCATAAAGGAAATGCAAATGAAAACCATGTTAAGATTCTATTTTACTCCTGTTAGAGTGGCTACCATCAAGAGCACAAACAATAACAAATGTTGGAAAGGACATGGGAATCCCCATAAACTGCTGGTGTAAATGTAAATTGGTATAACAACTATGGAAAATAGTGCAGAGGCTCCTCAAAAACCTAAAATTGGAACTGCCATGTGATCTAGAAACACCACTTCTAGGGATATACCCAAAGGAATGCAAGTCAGGTTAAATTAAAGGCACCTGAGCACCCATGTTTATGGCAGCACTATTCACAATAGCTAAGCTATGGAAACAGCCAACATGCTTCACTACTGATGAATGGATTAAGAATGTGTAGTATTTATGCAAAATGGAATTTTACTCGGCCACAAACAAGAATGAAATTTTGTCATTTGCAGGTAAATGGATGGAACTAGAGAATATCATCTTGAGTGAAGCTAGCCAGGCTCAGAAGACCAAAAGGCACATGTTCTCCCTCATATGTGGAATACAGACCTTATGTAAATACAGCACCATTATGAAAAATAGGCCATGGTAAGGAGTGAAAATCACATATGAGAAGGGGAAGGTTAAAAAAAAGAAGTTAAGAAGACGAATACGGTCGATGATGTACTCTCTATACAAGAATGGATATAGAATGTAGAACCTGCCATAAGAAGGGGAATAAAGTAGAAAGAAGAAAAATAGGGGAGGTGATTCCATTTGGGCTATAATACATATGTGCATGGAAATGTCACGAGGAAACTCCATGTATAACTATCTTAAACAAAAAAAGTCATTTTTTTCTTTTACAAAATTAGAAACAAGAGGGTAGACCAGGTCGTACTTGGTATTGGTACCAGTGGGAGGGGGAAGAAATTGAGGAAGGGTGTGGGAGGGTGAATGTGGTGCAGGTGATGTGACCACACGTATGCAAATGGAAAACTAGTACTTTTTGAAACTGTTCCTGGAATGGGGGGAGGGGCATGTTGGGAAGGATGAAGGAGAATGGTGGATCAGGCGAATTCAAGTAGGATATATCATAAGAACTTTTGTAAATGTCAAAATGTACCTCCATCAAGCACCACCACAAAAAAAAGAACAAAAGGTTAAATTTCTTTTTTACAGGAAAGTAGTTTGGGAAGTTTTTTTTTCCCCACATAAGAGTACTGAATATAAGAAGATGACATAAGAAGCAGTCGTAAACATGAATTAAGTGATTTTTAAGTTGGAAATCTAACAAATTGTTTCATATTTCACACCGAAAACACAAACTGGGTAGTAACTGAGTGTCTGGGCACATATTGAAAGCTGACACGGTTGCAAAATGTTTTGTGGTCATCAAGTTCTATCAAGAGAGCCCTAACGCATCCAGGTGAATTCACACTAGTGGTACCACTTGATTCTAGGAAGCAGGAAGACATCCTAAAAACAGCATTGAAACATGAACTTAAATTTGCCTTGTACAGTGTCCAATTCATTAATGAAGGTAATATTTTGTCATTCTATTTCAGCTGTTTTATTTTCCAAGTCTTAAAAACTCACAAAAGTTAATTGGGCAACAAAGTAGGCAGACATCCCTTTACAGAAAGAGCAAAAGCCAAAAACATCCCTTTCTAACAAGAACAAACTCATAGTAGAAGAAACTCAGCCATACATTTGGAATCTGTACTCAAACTGGAAATGCCAATGTGATGGACTTTCTGGTACGTTTGTCCACGATTGTCTAATATTAATGACTGTGACGATACATTTTCTCATTCAGCAATTGCCTTTGGTATAGAAAGCCATATACAGAAGTCTAACATGAAAGGTGACCTTCGTTGATTTCTCTCTTGCAAAATGGTCTGTTACAGTGCCAGGTCTTTTGGTGCTGCCAAAGGATTAGGGAAGAGAGGAGGATGGGGCTGAGACAGAATAGCACTCTTGGCTGTTGAATTTTTTTTCAATTCCAGGGATGGAATAAAAGATCTTTTCAGCTGGTAGGCAAGGGTGCTGACTCCAGCCAATGAAACACAATGTTGAATTTCCAAACTGAAACTGAACACCAAAGAATTGGAATAATTCAAGATATGCTATCATCCTACCTTTTATACCTACGTATTTCTCAAAAAAAAAAAAAGTAAATATCCAAAGGAAATATTCCTTATACAAAAAGTCATAAAATCAAAACTTAAAACCATAGATTTGGTTGGTGAGTGTTTAAAAAGTTCTAAATGGAAAATCACATATTACCCATCACAAGTAAATTTGAAATACAAGCAAAATTCTGCATGTATGTGTATACATGTGTATGTTTATATGTTCAGCTATTGCTATAGTGTGGATGTGGTTTGTCTTCCCATAGGTTTGTATGCTACAGGTTTGCTCCCAGTGGGAATGTTCAGATTGTAGAACCTTTAACAGCTGAGATTTAGGTAGGCCACTGAAACACACACCTGTAATCCTTGCTACCCTGGAGACTGAGATTAGGATTGGCTTTCCAGGCCAGAGGGAGGTGGGGGTGGAGGGAGATGGACGTGAGCAAGACCCCATATCAACCAATACCTGGGCATGGTGGCATGTGCCTGCCACTCCTGAGTTGGTGCGAAGCATTAAATAGTTCAGTTATGTTCCTAGACAGCCTTGACAAAAGTAGGCACTGATCTCCAGTAATAACCAGGGCAAATGGAGCTGGCGGCCTGGCTCAAGCAGGAGAGTGCTGCCTAGCAAGTGTAAAGCAATGAGTTCAAACCACAGAACTGCCAAAAAAAAAGAGAGAGAGAGAGAGAAAGGAATGAAGAAAATAAAGAGGTGAGACCATGGGAAATGATTAGGTTATGGGGGGCGCCACCAGTAGAAAAAATTAATGATTTAATCCCTGGAGTTCATGCTCACCCTCCTGGGAAGTCCCAGGAGAGCCGGTTGTAAGGGAATCTGGCATGTCCCCAAAATTTCTTGCTTCCTGACTTCTACACAGGCCCTCCTGTGCACAGCCAACTCTTTCTCAGGTTTCAGCCATATGCTTTTCACCAGGGATCCTACAGACAGGGCCATTTGTTCTTGGATTTGGGCTTCCAGCGCTGTGAGCTAAATGAACCCCTTTCCTGAACACGTATATACCTAGCCTTTATTTGTTCTGGTGGTGCTGCAAATCCAAGCAAACATACTAGATAAGCACTACCACTGAGCTACATCCCAGTCCTTTTGACTATTGACATTGTGTCCCATAATTGGTCATGCTGGCCACAAACTCACTATGTAGCTCGTCCAGGCCTAGAATTTGCAGTCTGCCTGTGTCAGCCTCGAGAGTAGCAAACTGCTCTGTAGTAGTACAGCTGCAGGCTTTTTTCACCAGGCACAGCTTGCCATCTTTCCAAGGTTGGTCTTTTGAAAACAGATACCTTTTCTTTGTTTAGATTATTAAACTGTATATGATCGATCATGTTTCTTCCTATGTTCAAAGCCTTTACCAAGTGCTGAGCTGAAAGAAAAATAGATCCATTTTAGATACTGACACTTCCGTTCATAATGGAAGGTTTTTAAAAAGGAAAATTAACATGAATTATAAGTCACAGTTAATTTTAAAAGTTCTTAGTGAGGACATCATTCTTAAGGTTATATACAGCTTGTGTACTCGTCTAATATCTAAGCCCCATTGCATGCTGTGACAATGTATAACTAGGCAGATATTTTTGGTTGTCCTTGTGTAGCATTTGAAACTAATTGGCAGACGTCTTTTTCTTTTTTTGGAGGGGAGGTAGTAATGGAGTTTGGGCTCAGGGCCTTGGACTTGCTGGGTAGGCACTGAAACTTGAGCTACACTCCCACCCCTTTTCTGCTTCAGTTATTTTTTGGAAAAGGACTCAGATTGTTGCTGAGCCTGTAGCTGGCCTACTCTGAATGAAGTCCTCCTACCTATGTCTTCCTGAGTAGCTGGGATTACTGGCATGTACCACCCACCTGGCCATGAATTTATTTTATGTAGTTCTGATTGAACACTTACTCATTTGTTTTAATATGCATAATATTGAATTGAATTGAATTGTTGGGTCCTGAAGGTCTAAATACTTTTATAAGGTTTACATTGTGTTTTAAATCTTCCCTTAGATTTTCTTGCAAAAATCAGGAGTCTCTCTGTCTCTCTTTCTCTCTCTCTATCTCTTTTCTCTCTCTCTCTCTCCCCATGTATGCATACACAATATATACACTTATGTAATGTAATATAAAATATAATAATATAATAAATACATATAATAATGCACATATAATATAATATATATATATACTGTTTTACACATTGGTATAAATAGTATTTGGAACAATCTTGATAGTTTATGCTGTCAGGCACATTTCTCTTCTATCCACACCACTGATTCTCCTTGTGTTCCAGGGCTCCCTCCTTGTCAGTAAAGTCATTTTTCAAGTTGAAGATCCTGTGAATCTCCTCAGGAGTTTTTCCTTCAATTATATTGGCAATAATTTTGCTTGTAATGATAACAAAGCAATTGATGTTTAAGTAGCCAGAAAAAGTTTCTAATTTTTCCTAGCGTTTCTAATACTTTCCTAAAGTGTTCTTTAGTCAACTTTCAGGAATCCTTGGTTCCCAAGAAGAATATTCTCTCTTTGCTTTCCTTTCTTCTTATCATCCTCAGGAAAACAGTCAATCCTGTGGTAGACATACTGCTGAATGGACTTTAAAAATTGTTGCAGCATTAACATTTAAAGAGGAATTGGTTCCTCCCCCTCATCATTCACTCCTAAATCTTCCAACGTGGTCTTGTTGCTCACAGATTATTTGGCAGTTCTACATCAATTTCAAACATCTTTCCATCAGAACTCTGAAACTTCATTGAACACATGGTGTTCAGTCTCAAGATGACAGTGGGTTGAGGCAGATGGAAGCAGGATGGGATCAGTATAAGGAGAATAGAGAGGCCACTATGAGCCAAATAATTATTAATATAATTACTTCAAAAATTTTCTGAAGTTTCTAGAGATTTATTATTGTTCTTACTAACTATATGTGCTGCTGGTGCTATGGCTCCTCTTAACAGTTTAATATGAATTAGTAACTATTTCATTCTTTAAAACTATGTTATAGAAACAGTATTTCCTTTATCAATTATACTATGTTTATGATAAACTTGTCATCTTTTTAATATTTCTTTGAAGACTTTTATCAATTAATTCTTCATTTTTGACAGTACTGGGGTTTGAATTCAGAAGGGCCTCACATTTGCTAGGCAAGCACTCTAGCACTTGAGTCACTCCTTCAGTCCTTATCAGTTAATTACTGACATTTTGTACAGGTAAGAGCTTTTTTCTAATTAAAAGGAAACTTTTCAGAAATCCATATAAAGTGATATAAGAGGTAATTTGGAGAACAGGCTTTTGATGATATTTGTTAAATAACTTTGAAACCATAGTGTTGGACCTAGCATTCCCAGACTCTGGTTGAACTTGTGGATGTATTTAAACTGTCAACCCATTGGCAGTCAAGCACAATAAGAATTAGTTTCATAAGACTAAATGAATCGATCAATGAAGAGACAGCTTTTGTTTTTAATGTTGCTGGTGTTTTCATGTCCTATTTTCTTGCATTAGGAATCTCATAATTTCTACTTAAATCACCCATAATTCATAATAATGTAGGAGAATATAATTTTGTGACCAGAAACAAAACATTAATCTTTTTTTTCTCCCCTCCATAATTCTGAGATTCAGACTCAAAATGAGTAGTCTCACCTTATTCACATGGGATTCAGTGGAATCTGTACTTGTAACAAGTCAACTTTGTTATTACAACATATTCCTGAGGTAACGTGACTTATAAGGAAAAAAGCTTTATTTTGGCTCAGTTTTAGAATTTTCACACCATGGTCAGTGCCTCTATTGCATTGGGGCTTCTTGTAAGGCAAATACCACAAGGGTTAAGTAAGACAAAAAAAAAAAAAAAAGAAAGAAATTCACCCTGTCTCTGGAAAGCCAAAAAAAAAAAAAAAAAAGGTCATGTTCACAATACCCTGAAAAGTAAAAACTTTCCATGTGGCCCCGTTCCTTAAAGGATCAACCTCAAAAAGGCTTGAGGCCAAACTTTTAACACATGGGCCTTTGGGTAAATACTTACCAAATTATAGCAAGGATATAACTCAACTATTTTGTTTTTTAATGCTAAAATGCAATGACTTTTTTCCTTCATTTTTACATTTACTTACATATGTGTACATTGTTTGGGCCACATCCCCCGCACCCTCCCCACCAACTGCTTCTGGGAAGAACCTGTTCTGCCCTCTTGTTCTCTGATTTTTTGAAGAGAAAACATGCGATAATAAGAAAGACCTAGCGTTTTTGCTACTTTGAGGTAAAGATAGCTATACAGAGAGACTCCTAGCATTGCTTCCATGCACATGCGTATTGCAACCCACATTGGTTCATGTGTGCCAGACATCTTCACTACTTCTGGTCCCCTTCCCATAATGGCCCCTGCCAGTTCACTCCTCTACAGTGAGCACATCAGCCACATTCAAGTTTTAGGTTTTCTTCCCTTTCCCTAGTCCTCCCATGCACGTTCTCCCCTTAGCATGTGACCCATATCCAGTGATATTACTGCAGGTGTTTTAGGTCTATATTCCGCATATGAGGGAGAACATGTGATTTTTGGCCTTCTGAGCCCCGCTAACTTAGCTTAAGATGATGATCACCAGTTCCATCAATTTAATTGTGAATGACAAAATCTTTTTCTTTTTGTGATGGAGTAAAATTCCCTGGTGTATAAATACCACATTTGTCTTTGGCCATACTACCCTGAATGTGCCTGATCTCATCTAAAACCAAGCTTTTAATGGGCATTTCAAGAGCATAAAGTTCACGTAAGTCATCAGACAAAATTACCGTAAGACCAGATGTATTTTGTGACCAAGGATAGTGTTGCTTTGTGCAATAGCTCATTGGCCTTAAAGCTTCATTACCTACTGTATATTGGATTAGATTCTACCATATTGCAAGTTTTGTTCATGTTTTATCAGATTCTCAATTCTGATATTCTTCAGAATACAGCTACAAACTCTCTAAATTAGCAGGGTTTTTTCTCCCAACTTTGTGACTTGGTGTCATTGAGAACTAAAACAAGTTGTTGTTCAGAGCAATTAACCCCCTGGGTTTACTTACAGCTGACCTTCACCACTGAGAAGTCAGTGAGATGAAAGATAACTGAATATAAACCTTAAGTAAGCATCATAATAATTTTCTGTAGTCAACTTTCCTGCCTGGACTGCCGGAGTTCACTGAACTCCTCAATCTTCCATGATATGTTCCAGGAAATAACTCTAACTGGAAGATCTTTCTGTAACTTCTCTGATGTATGTTCTATTATAAAATCAAAGTAGAACCCAGGAAAGCACAAGATCATGATTCATCACCTAAACACACACAAAACTTAACACAGAAGTCTCCATGTGATTTGATATCCTGTGCAGTGAGAGTCTGCACCAAGCATTGTGTGGTGTTTCTTTCTGTTTCATAGACATTTAGTTCATTAAATGTCTGGTTGCTTCCACCATCTACAAATTTCGCTACTACCTCTGTCAAGTTGATGGTTCAGCAAGTGCTTAAGAAACAAAATATTACTGAAAGAGAAGTGGATTTAAATTGTTCAGAGGAAAGTGGGTGTGTGTCCCTCATAAACAAGGGGAGGAACTGATGAAAATCCTTTTCTGATTAAATTGTAATGTGAATCAGTTGAGCTCTTTCTCCACTTATGCTTCATCCTTGGCCTCTTGAATCTAATTTTTGTAAAATAATCTGTCAAACAAAGCTAACTAATAATCACTCATTAAATTTAACCTTCTTCCATTTTTGTTATCAAATCCTTCTTCTTACTCATTACTGCTACTTAACCAAGTTCCTCTTCATAATTTTTGGAACTTTATTTGTTAGAGAAATTTTAGGTACACAAAATATTAAGAGGAAATTTCAGTGATTTTGCATATACTGTCAGTTCTCACCTGTAAATATCCTCTCCCATTATTATTATCTGCCATCAGAGTGGTAGATTTGTTGGAACTGGTTCTTGTACATGGAAAGATAATCTGTCAAAATCCAACATTTTCATTATAGTCCAACCTTGCTATTATGTCTTGTGGGCTTAATGATGCATTATGGCATGTATCTACCACTACAATGCCATACAGAACAGTTTCTTTGTTCTAAAAATTCTCTAGATTTCTTCCCATCTATTCATTCCTTCCCTCCCTTCAATCCTTAAAAAATACTGATTTTTTTCACTGGCCCAACAGTTTGTTTTCACAATATGTTTTTGTTAGCATGTAATATTTGTACATTGTCACATTTACATATGTGCTTACAACATACTTAATTAGATTCACCCCCTACATCATTCTCCCTTGTCCCCGCTCCACTCCCTAAGAACAATTTCAGCAGGTTTCATTACTGTATTTTCATACATGAATATACAATACATCCACCATGTTCAACTTCCCTCACCTTTTGCTTAAGCCCTTCCCCTTCCCTCTTGTAACCCACCCTGGAAAGGGCCTGTTTTACCTTCCTTTTTAAAAAGTGTAGCTAGATAGTTCAAGGGGGTTTCACTTTTGTATTTTAGACCTGTATATGTCAGATTTAATCAGATTATCCTCCCTGCTATGACTTGCTCTTTGTTTATCACCCTGGTCCCCTAAAATTCATCAGCTTACAGTATGTTGTGTCATCGTATCTTAATTCACAGATGCAGTGTTTCAACATTGCAATTTCAATCTCACACATTCTCTTTCCTTTTCCCACATCTCCATAGTCCCATCACACAGACCCACTAATATAATCATGTTCTCTCTCTCACACATATATGTGTGTGTGTGTGTGTGCGCATATGTATGTGTGTGTATGTGTGTGTGAATATAATATTGTGGATGTATTTATGCATACATTTATCTTATAGGTGCTACTTCCATGTATTATGGAAAATGTGATCTTTGAATTTTTGAGCCTGGCTTACTTCACTTAACATGATGTTCTCCAGTTCCACGCATTTACTGAAAAACTACATAATGTGATTCTTTATGGCCAAATAATACTCCATTTCCACAATTTTGATTCTGCTGACCCACGAGCATAGCTATCCTTCAATATCCTAATGTCTTCATTGATTTCTTTCTTTGGTGATTTATGATTTTTATTGTGTAGGTGTCTCACCTACTTTGTTAAATTTATCCTGAGGTGTTTTAATTTTTTTGAAGTTATTGTGAAGGGTTTGTTTTCCTGATTCTTTTCTCAAACTGTTCATTGTTTGTGTATAGAAAGGCTACTGATTGTTGAGTATTGATTTTGTATGCTACTTCATTGCTAAACATGCTTAGAATCTTCTAAGAGATTTTTTGGTCTTTCAAGTATTCTCTGCATGTAAAAATAATTAGAATTCTTGCTTCCCCATTTGAATCCCTTTTTTTCTCCTGTCTTAATGTTCTTGCTAGGAATTGCAGTACTATCTTGGATAACAGTGGGGAGAGTAGATACCCTGGCCTTGTTTCTGATCTTAGAGGAAATGGTTTCATTTTTTCCCCATTTAGTATAATGTTGGCTGTAGGTTTGGCATACATAGCCTTTATAACAGTAAGGAATATTCTTTCAATTTCTAGATTCTTCAGAGATTTTTTTCATGAAAGGATGTTCAATTGTGTCAAAGGTTTTTTCTGGGTCAGTTGATAAGATGACGTGGTTTTTGTCCTTGATTCTGTTTTTGTGCTCATTGATTTGCATATGTTGTACCGTACTTGCATCCCTGGAATGAAGCCTACTTGATCTTCATGTATGAGTATATGAACTTTTTAATGTGTTGTTGGATTCTGTTATAAAGTATTTTGTCGAGAATTTTTCATCTACGTTCACTAGGGACATCGGCTTATAACTTTTCTCTTTTATGTGTCTTTACCTCTTGTTGGTATGAGGATAATATTGGGTTCATACGATGAGTTTTGTAGTGGTTCTTCCTTTTGATTTTTACGGAATATGTTGAGGAGACCTGGTGCTAGTTCTTTAACGGTCTAGTAGAATTCAGCAGTGAGTTCGTGAGGACCTGGGCATCTCTTTGTGGAAGGTTCTTTATAACAGTCTGAATCTCGTTGCCTTTTATTGATCTGTTTAATTTTTTAATGACTTCTTGGTTCAATTTTGGTAGGTCCTAGGTGTCTAGAAATGTATCGATTTCTTCTTGATTTTCAAGTTTTCCCATGTGATCTTCTGAATTTCATGATGCCTGTTGTTATATCTCCCTTTTCATCTCTGATTTTATTAATTCAGATCTTTTCCTTTCTTCTTTTGGTTAGCTTCCTTAAAGGTTTGTCAATCTTGTTTTTATTTTTATTTTTTTGGAAGAACCAACTTTTTGTTTCCTTGATTCATTCTTTATTGTATTGTATCATTCTTTTGGTGTGGAGACCAGTTCATTGATTACTGGCCTGATTTTTACAATTTCTTTCCATCTATGATGTTTTGGATTGGTTTGTTCTTGTTTTTGTAAAAGTTTCAAAGACAACATCAGATTAATTTTCTGATGAGGGTGCTCATGGCTGTTGACTGCTCTCTGAAGACTGCCTTTGCTGTATCCTGAAGGTTCTGGTCAGTTGTGTTCACATTTTCATTTGAATCTTGGAATTTCTTAGTATCTTTCATGACCCATTGATCGTTCAATCTCCAAAAGTTTGAATATGTTTTAAGGCTTTCCTTGCTATTGGTTTCTGGATTTATTCCATTTATGGTCTGTTAGGATACAGGTGGTTATTTCAATTTTTTGTTGAGATTTGCTTTATTACCTAGGATGTGACCTTAGGGAAAGTTCCATGGGCTGCTGAGAAAACTGTAATCTGTAGGATGAAATACTCCATAAATGTCTATAAAGTCCACAGTATCCTTCAGTTCTTGGATAGCTTTGATAGTTTTTGTCTCTGTGTTCTGCTTCTTGTTGAGAGTTGGGTATTGAGCTCCCCCTCATTTTTGAATTCAGCTCTATCTGTTCCTTTGAACCTTAGAAATGTTTGTTTTATGAACTAGAGACACTGATGTTTGGTGCATATGTAGTTAGCATTGTTATATCTTCTTGCTGGACTATTCCCTTTATTAGAATATAGTGATCTTCATATTTCTTCTGATTGATTTTCACCTAAAATCTGGCTTGTGCAATTTGACAATAACTACTCCTGTTTGCTTTTGATTTCTGCATGCCTGATAAATCTTTTTCCCATCCTTCCTCTTTTTAATTTGTGTTTTTGGTTGTGAGGTGTGAAATTTCTGTAGATAGCAGATGTTGAATCTTCCTTTTTGATCCAAACTGACAATCTGTATCCATTTACCTCTAGGGTTATATTTGAGTGGTATTTACTGATTCCTATATTTCTATTTTTTCCCCAGATTGAGTCTTGTGTTGATGCTTCTTTATCTTTGGCTTTGTTCATCTTTAGGTTTTGCTGTTTAATGAGGTAATTATGTTTGCTACTTTCCTTACTCTCTCATGTGTTCATCAGTTCCCCTTTTGAGTTTTATTCTTTCCTCATCTCTTGTCTTTGTGATTGTTTTCATCCTCTTCTGTGTGAATTACTCCCTTGGGTATCCTTTGTAATGCAAGCTTGGTGGACTTGATTACTTTAGCTTATCCTTGCTTTGAAGGCCCCTATGTCTACATTGAGATTTAAGGAGAGCTTTGCTGGATGTAGTATTTTTGTTTGGCAGTTATTTTCTCAAACAGCCTCAATTATACTGCTCCATGCTCCCCTGGCTTTTAAGGTTTGTACAGAGGGGTCTGGGGTGATATTTATGTGATTAGTTTTGTACGTAAGGTGCCATTTTTATCTCATGGCTTTCAGTGTCCTTTCTTTGGTTTCTAATTTGGGCATTTTTCATTATGACATGACATAGGGTTGTTATTTTGTGATCACGTCTATTTGGAGTTTGAAATGCCTGCTGTATAGGAGTGTCTAAATTGTTACAATAGATTTGGGAAATTTTCTGCTATGATTTCATTGGAACAGGTTTGTATGCCTTCAATTTGTATTTCAGCTACATCTTCCACCCCTGAATCCTTAGGCTCAGTCTTTTGATTGTGCCCCAGAGTTTGTATGGTATATTCATGTGTATTTGTTTTTTCTTTCTTTTGTTTTGTGACAACTCCTAGATCTTGTCCTCCATCTCTAATATTCTTTCCCTTGTTCAATCTTGTCTGCTGATAGTAGTATCTACTATGGTTTACATTTGTCTTATTGAGGTTTTCATTTGTAACATTTGTGCTTTGTTATTTTTCAAATGCCTATATCCTTGCTGAATTTCTCTTCCATGTTGCTGACTTTCCTGTCTAGTTTGTGGATTGATTTCCTAACTTCATATTTTTTTATTTGACTCCTCATTGAGGTCATTGATTATTTTTCACAAGAGGCTTCCGAATTCTCTCTCAGAAGTTTCAGCCAATTTATTATTTTTTGGATTCAGGCATTGAATTGTTGTGGTGGAAGTTTAGGGGTTTAGCCTAGTCATTTTGAAATATAGCAGAGGGTTTTCAAATTATAGCCAGTCCTACCTACGAACCAGAAGTAGTTCTTCCACTCTGTGCTCAGGTGTCCTTTCCTGAACTTTTTCCCATTCTACCTCACCTGTGCTGTCTCCAGTATTTAGTGACTGCTATTCTATTCTTCTACAAGAGAGATAGAAATAATTGACATTAACTTCTACAAATGAGTGAGACCAAGAAGTATTTGCCTTCCTGGATCAGGGTGATTTCATTCAACATGGTAATCTCCAGTTCTATCTGTGTTGCTGCAATGAGAGAATTCATTTCTTTTTGTGGCTGAATGATATTCCATTGTGTATATGCACCACATTTTTTATCCATTTATCTACTGAAGGACATGCATGTCAATTCTATAATTTTGCTATTGTGAATAATGCCACAATAAACATGGGATACAGATATGTTTTGACATAATGATTTCATTTCCTTTGAATATATATCTGGATCATAAAATATCTTTCTACATATAGTTGGATTTATTATTAGTTTTTTTGAGGATCTCCTTACTTTTTTTCATAATGGCTAGACTAATTTACATTCCTACCACAAAAGGATAGCTCCCTTTTCTCCACATCTTCACCAGAATTTCTTATTGTCAATAATAGCTTTTCTAAGTGAGATGAGGTATATCTCATTGCAGTTTTGATTTGTATTTCTTTGTTATTAGTGAGACTTGCCACTTTTTCTTTTATTTGTTGTTAAGTTTGTTTATGTTTTTGTTATGGTGGTTTTGACGAGGGTATTTCTCTGAAGTACAGGCTGCTCTGGAATGCCCAGGCTAGCCTCAAATTCCTGATCCTCTTGGCATAGCTTCCAGAGAGCTGAGATTGCAGGCTTGTGTACCCTGTCTGTTTGTATATTTTTTTAATGTCATCCCTTTGAGTTTCTTACATATTCTGGATCTCAATCATTGCCAAATGATTAGTTTGCAAAATTTTCTCCCTTCCTGCAAGTTATCTCTTAATACTGTTCATTTCTTAGGTTGCTGTGTAGAAGCTTTTAGTTTTGTCTAATCCCATTGATCTATTGATTGTGTGGGGTTTTTTGTAGTCCCACCTAATAATGATTGCCTACACCAATACTAATTTCATGCTTTACATTTAGCTTCTTAATTCATTTCTATGTAGAGTGAGAGGCATAGTTTCACTTCTCTGAATCTGCATCAATGATTGGATGACTATGTTTTGGCCCTTGTGTCAAAACTCTTTTGTCTGTTTGAATGCAGATCAATTTGTGGATGCTCTATTCTGTTTTGTTGGCCTATGTGTCTGTACATATGCCAGAACACTTTGTAGTGTTTTGAACTCAGGTATTCTGTTCCCTCCAGATTGTTTTTCTTCCTCAATCAATATTGTTTTGCTAAACTAGGTATTTTCTGATTCCATTTGAAATTTAAGACTTTTTTATATTTTAGTAGAAGATCACTGACATTTGGATGGTAATTCCATTGAGTCTGAATATACTGTTTGGTACTATTGACATTTCTCAAAATAATGAATCTCTTGGTCCATGGACAGAGATTATCTGTGTGTGTCCTCTACAGTTTCTCTCAGTAATGTTTTATAATTTTCATTGTAGAAATCTTTTATTTTCTTGATGAATTTATTCCCAGTATTGTACATTTTATGTAGTTTGTATGAAGGGATTGCTTTCTTAATTTCTTTTACAGACAGGTCATTATTGTTGAATAAAAATGCTGTTAGGTTTGAATTTTGATTTTGTGTACTGCATCTTTACTAAACTCACTTATAAATTCTAACAGTTTCACAGGGTAGCACAGGCTGGCCTTGGACTTACAATATCAGCCCCAGAGCCTTGGGATTAGAGTTTTATGCTCATAGTTTTTGATGGAGCACTTAGAATTTTTCTTCTGCATATAACACATTAGGTAATTGCAAACATAAATAATTTCACTTCTTCCCTTCCAATTTGTTTGTCTTTTTAAACTTTCTCTTGTCCAACTGCTCTGACAGGATATAAAGTACTATATGAATTGAGTGGTACAATCGGACATCTTTTCCTTCTTTCTGATTGTTTGAGAAAAGCTAGAAGCGTCCATTGAGAAGGATATTGCCTATGGTTTTTCCACATACAGCCATTGATATTTAAGGTACATTTCTTGTACACCTCAGTTGAAAGATTTTCCATGAAGGAATGTTGCATGTTATTGAATGCTTTCCTTGTACCTATTAAGATGACCATACAGTTTTGTTTCTCACCCTTCAATGTGACATATTACATTTATTGATTTCTATATGTTGAGACAGTCTTGCATGACTGAAATGACTCCCAGTTGATCACATTGTATGATCTTTGCAGTGTGCTGCTGAATTCAGTTTGCTGGTAATTTGCCAAGAATTTTTGCTTCTGTATGCATTCGGAGTATGGGTCAGTAGTTTTCTTTCAACCTTTTTTTTTTGTTTCTTTTCTTTTTGTTGTTCTTACGTTTGCCTGGGTATCACCGTAATCCTGGCATTGTAATAAGTGTTTTGCAGAGTGACTTGCCTTTTAGTGTGCTGGAATAGTTTAAGAACTAATTGGCATTACTTCTTTCTTAAATGTTTTGTATGATTTAACTCCAAAGTCCTGACAATTTTTTGATGGAAGAATTTAATTAAAGCATGAATTACTTAATGTTTTAATCTCATTACTCATTAGTGATCTGTTTAGTATCTCTACTTCTTGTGTGCATTCAGAAATTTATACATTTTGAATAGCTTTTTCCATGTTTTATCTGTAAATATTATAGTGTCCTATGATTGTTTCTATCAGTTGTGATGTCTGCATTCTCCATCTCTGATTTTGTTTGTAATGGCACCTTTTTTCCCTGATCTGCTTCACTAAGGCTTGTTCATTTTATCCTTTCGAAACTATTTTGTCATTGATCTTTTGTATTTCAGTGTTTTTGGATATTTATTACTTGTTTTCTCCCACTAATTTTCAATTTGGTTGGCCCTTAACTTTTATATGTTAGGTTATTTATTTGAGGTAATTCTACTTTTATGTATAAATTTTTGACCTTAAATTCCCTTTTGGTAAAACTTTGCCCAGTCCTACAGATTTTAATATTTTATGTCATCATTCTAATCTTTCTAGAAACTTTTCTACCTTTTAATTTCTTCAGTTGCTTATTGGTTCATTTAGGAGTATGTTCATCAATTTCCAGTTGTTTGTATTTTTATGTTTTGATTATATTGCCCTAAGAAAATGTTACGATTTTGTTTGTTTTTAATATACTGAGCTTTTGAGACTTGATTTGTGGTGTAACATATGGTATATCTTGGAGAGTGCACTGATGAGAAGAATGCATATTGTGTTGCTGTTTGATGGAATGTTCCATAAATGTTAAGTCAGTTCGTCTCTAGTGTGATTCAAGTCAAAAGTTTCTTTGTTGTTCTTCCACCTGGACTCATTGAGCTAAATGGGGATGCTGAAGTTCTCGATCATTACCGTATCCGGGTCAGTCCCATCATTTGAATCTATTGCTCTTTGCTCTACATATTTGGGTAGTACCATGTTTTTGAGGGTATACTTTTTCCAGACTTTCCCTTTTAGGTTATCTGTATCTTTATCAATGAAGTTGGTTTCATACAGACAGCATGTATATGGGCCTTCTTTTTAAAATCCATTCAGCCAGTTTAGGCCTTTTGATTGGTGAGTTTCATTAATTTACAGCCAATATTGTCATTGGTAGGTATCAAGTACTTCCTGTCATTTCAGTAATTTTATTCTCTTCATTTTTCGCTCCTTTCCATCTCTTTTGTGTGTGTGTGTGTGTGTGTGTGTGTGTGTGTGTGTGATTTGGTAGTTTTCTCTTATGCTATAGTTTGATGTCTTCTCTTTTTCTTTTGTGTTTTGGTTCTAGAGAGTTTTGCACATTCATGTGTTTTTACAATGGTAGTCATCATTATTTCATTTTCAGTGTAGACTACTTAGGTATGTCTTGTAGCGCCAGTCTGATTGTGACAGATTCCCTCAATTTCTGGATATCTGGGAAAGACTTTATTTCTCCTCCAGCTTGGAGGATAATTTTGTGGGGAATACTATTCTTAGTTGGCATTCTTTTCCTTTCATTATTTTGACATGCTATCCTATTCTCTTTTGACTTGTAAAATTTCTGTTCAGAAATCTGCTGTAAGTCTAATAATCATACTGTTATAAGTGACTTGATGCTTTTAGTGTTTTTTTGAATTCTCTCTTTTTTCTTGTATTTTTGACATTTTGAATCCATGCCTTAGTCAAGGTCCATTTTTGGTTGAATCTTGAAGCTCCTTGTATCTGGATTCCTATATCAATCTAAAGACCTGGGAAGTTTTAGGCTAATATTTTATATGTATATGTTCAGTGGTTTTCCATCACTTTTCTTCACCTTCAGGGATTCCTATAAAATGAGTATTTGTATAATAGAATCCCTTTGTCTTATTGGCATTTTTATTCTCTTCAATTGTGGTGGTTTCTTATTTTGATATAGTTTCTGTTGTTCTTTCTTTTGTTTGCTTTTAGTTTTGTCTGACTGTTGATTAAAAACACTAGTCCTAAAGTTGAGAAGTTCTTCTGCTTGTTGTAATCTGTTATGGAAGTTCTTTGTGGTGTTTTTCATTTTATTTATTCATTTATTGGTGGTACTGGGGTTTGAACTCAGGGCCTCAACATTTGCTAAGCAGGTGCTCCACCACTTGAGCCATTCCACCAGTCTGTACTTTTCATTTTATTGATGTTTTTAGTTCCAAGATTTCTGGTTAGTTCTTTTTAATGATTTCTTTCTCTTTGTTCTTGGAGCTCTCATTCATATCCTAAATTGATTTTCTCATTTCCTCAAACTGCTTACCTGAATTTTCTTTCCCATCACTGAGTTTCCTTAGAATCATTATTTTTTGTTCTTTCCAACCATTTTACATATTGTCTTTAAATCAAGCCTTATTTCTAGAGAATTGTTGCTAGCTCCTAAGTCAAAATAATGTGTAGAAGATTCTGTCATAGTTATTTGAATTCTATGCAGTTGTGGGAGGTCCAAAGTGAATACCTTCATTGGAGGTGTGGGGTCTCTGTAAGAGCAGCCAGCACTGAAAAGAATACATATAAATGAATATTTCTACCTAACATAGATGCAAAACATTCTGGAAATACTAATAAATCAAAGCTAACTATATATCAAAGATCATACATCATGAGAAAATTGAATTTGTTCCATGGTTACAAAGATGACTCAACACATGTAAATCAATAAATACAATGTATCACACAGCAAGAACAGAGGACAAAATATTATTTCAACAGATGAAGATAAATCATTTGAGAACACCAAGTGCTAATGATGTGACCACAAGGGAAGGATAAATCATTTGAAAAAATTCATCATTGCTTCATGGTAAAAACAAATTAGCTATAGGAGGAAATACCTCAAGACACTAAAGGCTACATAGAGCAAACCCACAAGCAATATAAGAGTAAATGAAGAAAATCTAAAAACTCTTCCTACAAGATTTGAAATAGGATAAGGTTATTTATATTCCCTTTTATTTAATGTACTACTCAAAGTCTCATCCAGAATAGATAGAAATGAGAAATGGAGTGATATAAATAGGAAAGCAAAATTTCAAATTAGTCCTGCTTGGACATTATGTTTTATACAGAAAGAATGTAAACACTACACCAAAGGACCATTAGAGTAAATTAATGAATTCAGTTAATTAAAAGCATAGAAAATCAACACATATCAAACTTAGTAGTATTTTTATACAGCAATAGTGGCATTTCTTTTTTTGGCGGAGGTGAACATTTGTATTTTTTTAATTTTTATTTTATTCATATGTGCATACATTGTTTGGGTCACTTCTCCCCCTTTCCCCCATCCCCTCCCTTACCACACCCACCACCCCTCACTACCCAGCAGAAACTATTCAGCCCTTATCTCTAATTTTGTTGAAGAGAGAGTATAAGCAATAATAGGAAGGAACAAGGGTTTTTGCTAGTTGAGATAAGGATAGCTATATAGGGAGTTCACATGCATTGATTTCCTGTGCGTGTGTGTTACCTTCTACGTTAATTCTTCTTGATCTAACCTTTTCTCTAGTTCCTGGTCCCCTTCTCCTATTGGCCTCAGTTGCTTTAAAGTATCTGCTTTACTTTCTCTGCGTTGAGGGCAACAAATGCTATCTAGTTTTTTAAGTGTCTTACCTATGCTCATACCTTCCTTGCGTGTGCTCGCTTTATCATGTGATCAAAGTCCAATCCCCTTGTTGTGTTTGCCCTTGATCTAATGTCCGCATAAGAGGGAGAACATACGATTTTTGGTCTTTTGGGCCAGGCTAACCTCACTCAGAATGATGTTCTCCAATTCCATCCACATTTTCTTGATCCATTCGTCAGTGGTGGGGCATCTTGGCTGTTTCCATAACTTGGCTATTGTGAATAGTGCCGCAATAAACATGGGTGTGCAGGTGCCTCTGGAGGAACCTGTGTCACAGTCTTTTGGGTATATCCCCAAGAGTAGTATTGCTGGATCATATGTTAGATCAATGTTTAGCTTTTTAAGTAGCCTCCAATTTTGTTCCAGAGTGGTTGTACTGGTTTACATTCCCACCAGCAGTGTAAGAGGGTTCCTTTTTCCCGCATCCTCGCCAACACCTGTTGTTCGTGGTGTTGCTGATGATGGCTATTCTAACAGGGGTGCGGTGAAATCTTAGTGTGATTTTAATTTGCATTTCCTTTATTGCTAGAGATGGTGAGCATTTTTTCATGTGTCTGTTGGCCATTTGTGTCTCTTCTTTTGTGAACTGTCTGTTCAGCTCATTTGTCTACTTATTCAGTGGGGCCATGAGTCTTTGAGAGGTTGGTGTCTTGAGCTCCTGTATATTCTGGTTCCTGATCCTTTGTCAGATGTGCAGCTGGCAAAGGTTTTCCCCCATTGTGCAGGCTGCCTCTTCACTCTGGTGACTGTTTCCTTTGTTGTGCTTTTAGTTTCATACAGCCCCATTTATCATTAGTCCCCTTAATTGCTGAGCTATTGGAGTTCTTTTCACAAAGTTGTGACCTATGCCTTTGTGGTCCAGTGTGTTCCCTCCTTTTTTCTGGATCAATGTCAGATCTTACTTGAAGATTTTTAACCCATTCTGAATTGACACGAGTGCAAGGTGAGAGACTGGGGTCTAGTTTCCGTCTTCCACAGGTGGAAACCCAGTTTTTGCAGCACCGTTTGTCAAAGAGGCTGTCTTTTCTCCAGCACATATTTTGGTCGGCCCTTATTTTTGCTATTTTTCTTCTGCTGCTACTTTGGGATTTAGCATTTTCTTATTTTTCTAGGAGTTCAAGACTCAGTGTTGGCTTGTTTGAGATCTTTCTGTGTTTTTAATATATGCATTTGTGGCTCTAAACTTTCCCCTTAGCAGGAAATACTCAAACATCTGGAAACTGAACATGTCACTCCAGAATCAGTAGAAGAAATAAGGGAGGAAATGAAAAACTTCCTGGAGTTTAACAAAAATGAAAGCACAAGTGGCCAGAACCTACAGGACACAGCAAAGGCAATGCCGCTCCTCTCGTTGTTGAATTCTGTTTTATTCTGGTTGTTTGGAGCACGCAGGGGTTACAAATCCTTTTTCATAGACCAGCTCATTTTCACTTTGTAGCTCACGGTAACTCGTCCTACTCCACCTTTTCTAGGAAAGACTGAAAAAATTCATTTCAAAAGTGTTTTTATCAAAGTATACATTACAACTAATTCCATAGGGTGATATATTGAAATCTTGCTAATCAAGGGAGAATGGACAGCCATTTAAACCTTTTAAAATTCCTGAAATTAGGGAAAGTTGGGGATTTCAGTGACTATTGAGAAGGTAGTATTCTACTGAGGAAATTGGAGCATCTTTACCTAAAATATATATTTACGAAAGTTGAACAAGCACCACACCTTAATTAGTTCACCCTAGTTAAGCACCCAAGTCCCAAAAGTAAATTAACATTATTTAGTGCCAGCAGGCAGTAACCACGTTTTAAAATCTAGCCTTATTCTTATCTCAGGGTCATTAATGCTTGGATGTTCTTTCCGGCCGTTGTCTTTCACTTTTTAAAAACTGATTCAACTTTGCCAAGTTTCACCCTCTATGTTGTGAGACCCACAAGTCATTCAACAAACATCACCAAGTGTGAGCCTTGTGTGCCAAAGTGACTTCTTAGGAAAACGCGGGGGGCAAATTTCTCACGGAAATACTTGTGCCCCTGGCCATGAGCTACTGTGTGGCTCTGAGAGTATTTCCTCACTCTGAAAATGACCATAGTTTACTTTATCAAAATCAAGACGTGAACCTTCATCATGTCCTCCTGAGGAGCTGCATCTTTAGCAGTGCATCCTGCGACAGGAGCTCAAGAATGCACCTCGGGGGAACTAGGCCAAGCCCGGTGAATCTAGGAAATCCTACATTCCCACATTCCCAGACTGTTGAATCCTGGGACTGAGTTCAAGCCAAGTGCATCCTGGGAAGGAGGTCAGTCCTAGTGCATCCTGAGAATTGAGGCCAATCCCAGTGTCTCTTGGGTATTTAGGTCCATCCCAGTGCATAGTGGGAACACAGTCAAGTGCAATGCATTTTGGGAACAAGCTAGAGCACAGTGCTTGTTGGGAATGAGGTTGAACCTGGTGAATGCTATAAACGAGGTCAAGTCCACGGCACTCGAAATCAAGGCCAATCTCAATGCATTCTGGGAACAAGGTCAAGGCCAGTGTATTTTGGGAACAAGCCTGAGGGCAGTGCATCAAGGGAATTAAGTTGAGCCTGGCATTTCCTGGGAATGAGGTCAAGTCCAGTGCATCATGGGAACAAGGTCAAGACTGGTGCATCTTGGGAGTGATGAGGTCAATCCCAATGCATACTGGGAACAAGATCAAGGGCAGGGCATGTTGTGAATGAGGTCAAACCTGTTGAATCCTGTTTACAGGGGCAAGCCCAGTGTTTCCTGGGAATTGAGGTCCATACAGTGCTTCCTGAGAACAAGTTCAAGCCCAGTGTATCTTGAGAATGAGGTCAAGCCCAGTGCATCATGGGAACAAGGTTGTGTGCACTGCACCTTGTGAATGACCTGTAGCCTGATGCATCCTGGGAATGAGGTCAAACCCAGTGCATCCTGGGAACAAGATCATGACTAGTGCATTCTGGGAAAGAGGTCAATCCCAATGCATCCTGGGAACAAGGTCAAATCCAGTGCATCTTGGGAACAAGGCTGAATGCACTGCATCCTGGGAATGCAGACAAGCCCAGTGCATCCTGGGGACAAGGTCATGACAGATGCATTCTGGGAAAGAGGTCAATCTCAATACATCCTGGTAATCTGGTGAAGTCCAGTGCATTCTGGGAATGAGGTCATGACTTATACGTATAACTGGGCTGAGGTCAATCCAAGTGCACCCTGGACCAAGGTCAAGTCTGGTGTTTCCTGGTTATAAGTTTGTGTGCAGTTCATCTTGAGAATAAGGTTAACCCTGGTGAATGCTGGGTGTGAAGTCATGCCAGTACTTTCTGGGAATGAGGGCATGACTGGTGCATCCTGGAAACAAGGTGAATCCCAGTGAATCCTGGGAAGAAAGGTAAGGCCACTGCACCTAGGGAACAGGTGTCTGCAGTGCAACTTGGGATTGAAGTCAACCCCAGTCATCAAGGGAACAAAATCAAGTGCAGTGTATATTTGGAATGAGGCCAAGCCCAGTGCATCCTGGGAACAAGGTCATGAACAGTGCATTGTGGAATGGAGGTCAATCTCATGTTTCCTGGGAACAAGGTCAAGCCCAGTGCATTTTGGGAACAAAGCTGAAGGCAGTGCATCCTGGGAATGAGGTCTTGACATGTGCATTCTGGGAAAGAGGTCAATCCCAATACATCCTGGGAATCTGGTCAAGTCCAGTGCATCATTGGAACGAGGTCAAGACTGTTGTATCCTGGGAATGAGGTCAATCCCAAATGTAGCATGGGAACAAGGTCAATCCCAGTGCATCCTGAGAATGAGGTCATGAAAGGTGTATTCTGGGAAAGAGGACAATCACAAGGCATCCTGGGAATGAAGTCACACCCAGTGCATTCTGGGAATGAGGGCATGACTGGTGTATCCTGGGAACAAGATACTCCAGGAAATGAGTGAGTGAGCATTGCAGATACATGAAATATATATATGCATAAAATGTCAAGTACAATACCAGGATACCAGGATATATTATATATGCATAGATCTGATATATACTAACATATGCAATATCTTACTTATATATAATATCTTACATATATATATACATATACACAGATATATATATATCTCCTACAAGCCTGGTATTGCATATAAATAGACATGCTTACTATTGTATTTGTGATCATGTGTACACATTTCTAGGGGAAGAGGAAAGAAGAAAGAATAGAGAAGTGAGTCCCCCCATCTCTCCACACTAATTTAGTAAAACCATCGTTCTCAGCAAGAAAAGTGTCTCCTCTCTCCACGCTATGACTCAGCCTTGGTGGTGGCTTGGAAATGGAGTGGGGCTGTGACCGTGGGGCTGAGCTAGCTTGTCTCCATGCAAACCTTCTCTTTCCTCATTTTTCTTTTTTTCGTGGGACTAAGGTTTGAATTCACGGCTGTGTGCTTGCAGATCAGCTACTCTTTTGCTGGAGCCACACCTCCAGTCCATTTTGTTCTGGTTATTTTGGAGATGTGGTCTCTCGCACTGCTGGCCTTCAGTCACAATCCTCCCAATCTGAGCCTCCCAGGTACCAGGATTACAGGTGTGAGTCACCAACACCTGACCCCCCATTTCCTCATTAAAAGGAAAATGAAAACCTGGCCTGGTGTGCACACCTGTAATCCCAGAACTCAGGAGGTAGAGGGAGGCAGGTGGGTCCCAAATTCTGACATACTCCACAGTCTGTTTCATCTTCTCCTGGAAATGGAGTTCAGAATTATTCCCTAAACTTTGTCACGTCCCCTCTTGACACACCGCTTTCAAACAACTACCTTCCTCCAAAGTGACGTAAACAAGAAGTTCTTGTGCTTACTCTGTACGTCCCTAAGACATAGCAAAGACACCAAGGGGGGACAGAGAGGAAATGGAAACATCAATTTATGCTGAGGAAAAATATCTTAAAATGGAAGCAAACAAAAAAGATGATGCCAGTTTGTCAAGCAGAGCTCCTGGAAGTCGCAAGGCAGAGCGAGGCCTCCTGAATTCCCAAAGGATAACCCAGAACCAAACTTGAAAGTAAATCAGATTACCCCAAAGCCCTTGGAGATTTTCACAAGTTGACAAAAACAAAACCAAAAAATCTGAAATGTGCAATGTTCTGGCATTTTTAACTGGACTCTGCAAAGAAAGCGGATTCAAACGTATTGATTAGGTGACAAAGCAGTAGAAATGAAGGTGACTTGGGTTCCATTGGCCAGTAATATTAAGGGGTTTCTGATTCCTGACTGTCCTCTCATTTACGTCCATGGTTTACTGGTGAACACAGCAGACTGCATGAGGACAAGAGTACACTTCTTCCCTTCCCAGGTAGAGAGTGACTGTGTCCCCATTGTTGGTCAAAAGCAAGCAGTTCTGATTTCTCTAACTCTTGAGCCCCACATTAACCATAAAAGATGTCTGTCCTGCAGGCAGGGTGTGGAAGCAGCATGGCGTCCCACCTCCAGGAACTCCACCCTGGTGTATTTAACAGACCCTCTGGATCACAAGAGACTTCCACGGCCTCCTGCACCCCACAGGGAAATGGACTTGCGGGGTGAGGTCCGTAAGCATCCAGACCACCAGGCAGACACGCCAGCTCCCTGAGTTCTCTGCCAGCCTTGCAGAACTCAGGGCTCCGTATCAGCGGTCAGCCCGAGGCTTGCATGCTTGCTGCTGCTGGCTACGCAAATTTGGGGTGGGTTGGTAGGGAGCTTACAGAGCAAGTTGGGACCGGCCCTGCTCAGGGTGGTGAAATTTCCAAAAGTCAGCAGCAGCTCCCAAAATGCAAAGAACAGAAAGCTCCAGAGTGGAAGCAGCCCCAAAGCAGACAAGTAACACTCCTGCAAGAGACTCCTGCCACTTTACCTCATCTGAGCAGAGCTGGGGTCAGGCCCAGTGCCTCAGCCAGTGGGTGGACGCTGGTCCCGAACCACACACAGTCTGGTAGTGAGGGAAAAACACTTCCACCTGGCTGCTACACTGAGAACCTGAACATCGAGGGCATTGCAACTGAAAGACTGCAGGTGATTGAAACTTCCAACCAATGACTTGGCCTCAGATGTGGACATCCAATGCAGAAACACAGGAAATATGAAACGACAAGACAACGTGGCCCCTTCGAAAGTCAGTAATTCCACAGGAGCAAACACACACACAGTGAAATGGTGGGACACAGAGAATTAAAAAAATAAAATTTTTTAATCAATGAAATTAAAAAGGACACAAATAAATGTCTGAATAAAGTACAAGAAAGCCCAAATAAACAAGTGCATTAAATGAAAAAGACAATGCAGGAAATGAAAGAAGAATGAGTATATAAAAATTCTGAAAACAGTCAAAGTGAAATTTTTAAAATGGAAAGCTCAAAGTCAAATAAAAATCGCAGTTGAAAGCCTCTCCAGTAGACTGGATCAAATTGAAATCAGATTATGAGTGCTTGAACACAAGGTGCAGGTTAGATCTTGCAAATGAGGATAGGAAAGCATATAAAGAAGTATTAATTAACTAATACTTCTTAATATTAATGGCCTCATGAACGCCATTGAAAGATCAAACCTCTGAATCATGGGCCTGGAAGAAGTGGTGAAAGCCAAAGACGTATAAAATGCATTCAATAAAATAATTGCAGAAAACTTCTTGTATCATAAGAAAGTGACGGTCTCCAGAAGGACAAGAAAAGCACAGAGATTATGTCATATTGTAGTTAAAATTCTAGGCATCCAGCACATGGGGAGACTAAAGGTGCAAGAGAGAGAAACCGAGTCACCTAAAAGGCAAACCCATCAGAATAACAATAGATTTTCAACAGAAGGTTTGAAAACAAGGAGGCACGGAATGATGTACTTAAAGTCCTGAAAGAAAGTTGATGCCCACCTGGATTTCTCTGTCCAGCAGAGCTATCCTTCATAACTGAAGGACAAGTAAAAAACTTCTATGATAAACAGAAAGAAATACAATTCATGATCACTAAGCCAGCACTGCAGAAGACGCTTACAGGAATCCCACATACCGAAGAGGAAGATAAACGCAGCCAAAAATACATAGAAAAGCACCAATCTGCCGAGACAAGCAGATAAGCAAATGGGTTGTCAAGAAGAATAAAATACAACAGAACTAGTGAAATTGCACTATTGACTACATATCATTCAATAAGAGAGCTGGAAGTTAGTGGTGTCAGCAAAATACACAGACTGGTGAATTGGGTTAAAAAATAAGCCCCGACCGTGATTTGCTTACAGAAACACACCTCGCTGGCTTAGAATCAAATTCCAAGTAAATGGGGCCTGAAAGAAAGCAGAAGCAGATATACTGTCATCTGACAGAGCAGATTTCACACCAAAATTAGTCAGAAGGGCAAAAAGATCACTTCACGCTGATAAAGGGAACTATTGTGCAGGAGGAAGTAAGTCTAAAAAACATACATGGCACTGAACCTCAGAGCATCCCATTTCCTACAAAATATGAAAATACAGACTCCCAAACAGTAACAATGGGTGATTTTGTTCCTTCTGTCTTGCCAAAGAGATGTGGGTCAGACAAAATCAGCAAGGAAAGTTCGGAATTCAATGAGATGTGATATCAAAGGGACTTCACAGACATCTACAGAATATTCCACCCAAACAGCTTCTGAACATTCATTCTTCTCAGCCCATGGAACTTTCTCCAAAACAAAAATTAATAACAAGATGGGGGCGGAATATATAAAACCATGGAGACTGGTCAACTGACACTTGAATGATCGGTGGGTCATTGAAGAAATAAGGGAGGAAGTGAAAAAACTGCTAGAAGCAAATGAAAACGGAATCACGACTTATCAGAGCCTTGCACACACAGCAAGGCCAGGGCTAAGAGGGAAGTGATAGCTTCATTTAAAAAATCAGAGAGTCCTCAAATGAACGATGTAACAATGCACCCCAATTCTTCTGTGTCCCAGCCACGTAAAAGCCATCACTTTGGAGGTAAAAGGATCCCAGTGTCATTGCCACGAGTTCTCACCATCCAGCTAGAACCGAATCTATACCACTACCTTTTGCAAGCAAACTGAAAGGTAACCAGTTTTGCCAACTTGAGAAGTGAAATTTTCTGGCTGGGTTTTCCACAAGCACTGTGTTATAGGGCAAATCCATAGGGTGACACGCACACGTAAATTACATCTGTGTTCATTTATAAGCACAATTGAGCCAATGGCAGAAAACGAATGTGCTGTAAAGGTTATAATAAAATATGATTCCATGGTAGGAACAGTTTTCTGCCTCAAGGAAATCAAAATGCAGCCACTGGCATGCACCATGTAGTGTGTGTACCCCATTTGCTGTCTTGGGACCTATGGGCACGTGTTAGAGTTGTACGAGGCCAGGGGCTCCATCGTCTCAGGTCTGCCTGTGGGTAGGAAGTGTTTCATGGATCCCTCTACCACCCCAGTTGTCCCTCTTCCACTTTCACGACCTTGCCTTTTGCTTTGTGTGGCTTTGTCCACCTCCCACAAATGAGAAAAAAGCACGTTACACTTGTTTTTGTGGGCCTGGCTTAGAAGGAAAATACGCCACCGAGGACGGGGCATTTATGAGGATCCTCTTGAAAGGCTGTTCTGGACCACGGCTGGCCTCTGTCCTCTGTCCCTGGGAGGGAGGTTTTGTGGGGTCGGGGAGCCCGGCCAGGGTCAGCCTCATCTGCTTTTTAACTCCTACCTCTCACCAGCTGCCTCACTTTGGATAAGTGGCCTCTATTCTTAATCTGTTCCCTCACCATTTTAAGATCAAAATGTCAATGCGTTTACATTCGCATGTCTGTAACATCACTGAGGCAGGACGGACAGATGAGAAGAGCAAGAAATTATATCATTTTAATAAATATTTAAAGGGCCAGGCTCTGACACTGGAACGAGGAAGTAAAAACTGAAAAGTCAGGTCCCCTCCCCTCTCCTTCTAGAAGCTAAGTGACAGGGACAGGGGGACCCAAAGGAGCTGCCTGCTTCTGCTTTGGTCTTTGAGATGTTAACAAGCTCCTAGGCCCTTGAATGGGTGGAAAATACCAAGCCTGGCAGAGGGAAGTCCTACTGTCCCTGCGTTTTGGGTGGGTCGGGATGAGCCCTTGCTGTGTTACAGCCATGTCAGCCACCCAGACCCGTGACTCTGACCACCTTCATTCCCCTAGTTCCCCAGCATAAGGCCAAGGATGGGGCCCCCATTACGATCTCTACTCCCATTTCCTGCATGGGGGCAGAGCATCTCTCTCTCTTTCTCTCTTTTCCCCATTTCTCCCCACTGTTATCCTGTTGTACTAAATTTCCTTCCTAATGAATTTTACTACATCTTGCTTTTGTGTCTTGCTTGAATTCTTTTCCTGCCAGACACAAAAGCCAAGGTATTTATCAGTACTGCTCTTCTGGTAACAGCACCATATAAATGATATATTCGTAGATTTGGATTTTCCCTATTGTTTGGCACCACTAAAAACTTCTCTATGCATTAAAGTGTACTGAAACTTGGGCATCTTTCCAGAACGATTCCATTTTGACGTGGAAGAGACTAACGGCCTCAAGTACCAAATGATTTGATCAAATAGCGCTTCTTTGGGCATCGGTGCAATCAAAGATGTTCATTTGGATGATTTCCATGACTCTGATTCCCAGCAGAAGAATTTACAGTTCTTTAAGGAGGAAAGAGTCGGGAAGAGGGAAAGCGTGGCGGGTTGTGAAAGGCGACAGTTTGGCCGTGGGTTAAATTGGGCTGGGGCTGTGGTGTTGGAGAGGACGTGGTCCATGGCTGCAGTGGGATGCCAGAATCCGAGGAATGGGAAGAAGCCATGCGTGTGGGGAAGGAGGAAGCGTCCAGATGGAGGAGAGCCCGGTGGCAATGGAGGCCTCTTCAGAGCCCGGCCAGCAGGAGCGAGCGGGTTGGATTTTGCACAGGAACTGCTTGTGTGATCTTAGAACCCATCAGAGAGCAAAAGGAACCGGGACACTTGTCCTCCTATTGCTGTCTGCACACAATTTTACATCTCTTCCCAGGAAGAACTAAAAGTGAGTCAACATGCAGGATCCAAGGGAAGTGCTTGGAGGCCCATGTCCTCCTCCTGCAGGGACACACTCCTTCCTAACCCGGGTTCCTCCCTCCCTGCTCTCCCCTGCTCACACCTGTGTGTCCTGCACCGAGAGATGGGAACTGCTGTCTAAAACCCGCTCTCACTTGTGCACGACAGCAGTGATGCGTCTGTTATCTGTAATTCGGGTGGCTCTGGATGGCAAGGGTAGCACTTCTGCCATGTGACATTGTCAGGACGCACCCCAATGCTACACAGATGCCGGGCGGCATTCGTGATTAGAACGGCCAGGGCCCCTGACACATGGGCACCGTCTCCCTTGCCATCCAATGGGCTAAACCGAGTCAAGCCTGCTCACCGTGGTGATGCAATTCTGTGATTCTCGTGTGGTTGGCTGCTTCAAGCTTGTCCTTGCAGAAAGGAGCAGGACACCGGGAACATCAAAGGAAGGGACAACGGTGGTTAATGTTTTATTTAGTGTTATAACAGATCTGAGTGTGCTTTGATTAGAGGAACGAAGAAGTTTCTATTTGCATGAGCGCATTGCAGAATTTATTTATAGCCCATCACGGGTGGGTCCCATGGGTGTTGGGAATATTTAACAAATGGTAATTCCATCAGATGGGGATGGTGAATTATTGATTTGTATCTGCATTTACACCAATAAACCCATTTCTACCTCATTCCCACCCTCCCACCGTTAAATGCACACCCCGTGTGCACTCAATTATTGTATTCCAACATCAAATTCTTCTGCTCCTCCTCCCACTTGACGAGATCAGCGAGCCAGGGAGGACCCTGCATGGCCTCCTTGCCCTCCAGAAAGCAGGAAGGCTGCATTTGGAGACGAGGGCACCTTGTCAGGAGTTACCTTTGGCAGCCAGTCAGGATGGTGAACCATTTCCGACCCAGGTGAAAGTGATAATTCAAGAGATTCAGATGAGTCCTATGGGGCCAAGCTCACACCCTAGAAACCTGTCTTCCGCTCATTAGTTACTGCGTGGTGTCTCAGGTGGCTGACTTTGTTTTTCCACAATCTTGCTGGCCATCTTCTCATCTGAATCCCAAGTTTCTACCTGTTCCCTGTGTGCGTGGGAGATGCTCTGTGTCACAGAGTGCCATGAAATTGTGACGTCTGGTGCCAGACTCATTATCTGTCAGTTCCGTGAGTTTGGAATCCAGGCCTGGCTCTATGGGTTCTCTCAAGGACGCCTCACAGTGTTGGCCGTGGCCAGGCGAGCAGACTATGTCCACACCTGAGCTCATCCAAGTTCCTGGTAACTCCAACTGCAGGGCTGGGTCCTCCTACCAAAGTGGGGTTCCTTCCAAGGACTCCTCTTTTTGCTTCTAAGCCGGTTTTGGGGGACGCACAGTGCATTCCAGGAAGTACTGGGCAGAGGCTGTCCTGTGCGGCTGGTCTTTGGGCATTTGGGACAGCATCGCTTATTCCATCAAATCCCCAAAGAACAGGCTTCAGGAGGAGTGTTAGCAGTTCAAAACCAGAATCTTTTGTCAAGTAGTCACGAAGGGGCCTCCCGCCTTCTTTGTCACTTTGGGTGAGGTCAAGACACCAGGGAACACCTCAGGACTCAGTCTGAGCAAAAGTCACAAACACCTGTGTCTGGGGACCACCGGCAGCCGTCTTGGACTCAGTACCCCATCCGCATCTTCTTCCTGACCTGGGGATTGCCCAGGGGAGGGGGTGGCAGATAGGGCTTTGAACTCAGGGCCCTGTGCCATGGTCCCCCGTCCTTCTCTGCTTTAGTTATTTTATGGACAAGGTCTCTGGCAGATTACCCAAGGCTGGCCTCAGGGCACAGTCCTTCTATCTATGCTGCCTGTGTAGCTGGGATTACAGAGATGAACCACCACACCTGGCTAAGATCTATTAAAATAGTCACCAATACATTCTTGTCACCTAATTATAAAAGAATGATCATTGCTTTTTTTGTTGTCACTTGTCTCACTCAGCTTAGATTTCTCAAGAATTCCCATAAAGTGAATTTTAAGATAAGGATATATAAAATTATGAGCTCTCCAGAATGCATTCTAACACTCTTTGATGTGAAAGTCACCATCAGAACACCTATACTTGATGGTGTAGCAATGTGTGATTCAGTTCTGTGAGACTCAAATCGTATCCATCACAAACGGTCAGAACGGATTCGTTATTCAGGGGTCAATCTTCAATGTTACATTTGTCATCAACCAAAACTGTATGATGGGAGTTCTTTCAAAACATTTAATGCCTTGCAAAATTTACTATACTGATCATATCAATAAAACCAGACTTTTCTAGTTTACCAAAGCAAGTAGAAAACCAGAACTGAATGTACATAGAAATGTAGATATAAAAACACTCGTAAAGTGTGACAAGAAAATGAGAAATGACACACCAACTGACAACCCTTGAAGGAAATATTTGCTGTTCTTGATACGCAATTCTAGTGAAAAATTTCCTAGTTCTACCTTGCTTGTTACACAGTTCTGAGACAGTTCAAGCTAAAAGATCAGTGAAAAGGACAACTTTTCTAAGATCCTTGTTCTGGCATTATTTCATATCATATTTTTGGTGCATTTTATTAGAATGTCTATTTGCTGTTATAATTAATATAAATTGCATGTGTGTTGGAATCGTGTGAATTCCCCTCAGCTGCTTCCAAATTCCTGTGTGATTGATAGCAATGCAATTCCGTTGTGGCTGTGTATGGTTAGCTGGGGTCTAGCTAAATTGTCAAGTTTTTAAATTGCTGCCTACAAAGGTGTATTTTTACTAAATCATATCATTAGATAATAATTAGACTGAATAAATACACTAAATCACATTTATGAGCTTGGGATCGTGGAAAGGTCTTGTTTTGATTTGTTTTTCAGCGCTGGGGTTTTAACTCCAAACCTCGCCCTTGCTAGGCAGGCGCTCTACCACTTGAGCCCCTCCACCAGCCCCTTTTTGGGTTTTTTTGAAGTAGGAACTATTTCCCAGGGGCTGCAGCTTCAAACCCCGAACCTCCCGATCTCTGCCTCCTGAATGACAGGCGTGAGGCACAGGAGCTGCCCAGGGATTCTTCTGTACATCCTTGGAGAGAGGGTGCCTGTTGCGGACCAGGCATGGACCCTGGACTGGGATACAATGGAGCTTGCAAAGCCTCTCCACAGTAAGAGCTTGCAAAGCCTCTCCTACCATATTTCCCCAGCACCAGGAGTCTTGACCTTTGTTCTCACATCTCCTTGAAGAAAACAACCTGCTGTGTCTGCATACCAGCTCCCTGATGCAAAATGAGATAAAGCTCCAGAACTGTTAGGAGACTCCCTGATGTCAGATTCATCAGTACCATAGGTAAGGTGTCCTGCGTGCCTTGATGGTTCCAGAACTGATGTGCTGTAATTAAGCTTCATTCCCCTTAGGAAAATGAGCCCACCAAACCTCACTCCTCTCACCTTGCATCAAGAGTTGTTGCAGCTTGATTTTTACCTGAGTCTGACCTGTAAAATAAACACTCTGGCCCAGGTAGGCGCTCACGTTTCCCATCAGGAACGTGCAGCCCTCCCGTCCCCAGCTTTCTGTTGTATGTCTGTATGTCTGTGTGTCTGTGTGTCTGTGGGTTCCATATTTCTCAGTCCCCACGCAGGTAGCAGGTGGGTGCCGTTGAGCTGCAAAGGACCTCCAAATAGTCAGGTTCAGTGGGATCGCCGTGTCATTTTCGCACAACTTCTGGGTTGACGTATTTCTGACTGCATAACGACACAGCTCTTACATCTGCTAGCTTTCTGTTGCTGTGACAAAACACTTGAGAAAATAAATGTATTTTTTGGGGGGGGGACAAATACATTTCTTTGGTCTGGGCATCAGACTGGCCAAAAGTCTTGCTGTGGGTGCTAGCAGCCCAGACGGAGGGACCCCACCCCCTGATCTCCAAGACTAGCTTTTCAAGTGACCTTGGACTGACGCCTCGAAAGCTGCAAAGCAAATGAAGCCTTTTCTCCTTTAAATTTATTTATTTTCTCCTCCCTTTTCCATGGCGTTGCTCACACCCACACCCACCACACCACTGGCTGCCTTTACAGCCTACCTTGGGCCCCCAAAACGTCCCTTTCCTAAACCAAGTAGGTCTGGTCTTTCTCTGGAAGTCCACCAAGAGAAGAGGAGCTGACCATCCAAGAAAACTCAGGACCAATGCACCCGCTGGTCTGGGGACAGGATCCCTGCTGCTCCCTCCCTCAGTCCAGCAAACACCGGGCATCACCTCAGGGCACCTGCTCAGCCTGGCCTGCTCCCCAAGCCCACAATCACTTTCTATCACCTCCTCCAGCATTCAGTAGGAGAAACTGAGGCACTCTGGTTCCAGGGAGAATGACCTGAGTCACGATAGCCAAGAGGGCAGCAGGGAAGAGCCTCATGTCTGAACAGTGGCTTAGAAGACACACACTTAACGCCTGGTTGGAGACCTGAGGATGACGACGGGCTGAAGGAAGTGGACATGGCCGGATGGCACCTCAGCCTTTCCCTGTGAGCAGTGGGGACGGCACTGCTGTTAGGAGGAAGCTGTGTCCACTACAGGGTGTCCTCGGAAATCCTGCCCCATGCTGCTAACCTCTCACCCCATATCCTCATGAGAGTGCCCTCTGTCCCTGTGTCTCACTCACTCTCATTGATACACACACAAACCCCAGGAACAAATGGCCCCAGAGTCCTCCTGGATCCCAGTCAGGGTCTCTTAGCTCTCTGCCCCATGTGTTTCCTTTGCTGAGAAAGTCACCGGCTGCCTCCTGTAAGCTATGATAAGACAGAGCCTCATGGCAGGAGTGTGTGGCAGAGAAAAACCAACCACCTCATGGTGGCCAATACCCCATTAAGCTATGAGTTGATCAATGGGTCAATCGACCCACTGGTGAGTCACAGCCCTCCAGATGTTGTCACCTCCCAAAGGCCCCACCACTGAGCACTGCTGCACTGGGGACCAAGCCTTCCACACATGAACCTTGTGGGGACATTTCAGATCCAAACCATGACATATAACGACACTGCATGTGAAATGGAACAACAGCATGGGGAACGGGGCATTTTCCTCCAACGTGTTGAGGGGGGACAAGTGTCATCACCACCTGTTTATGGTTTTCAGCAGAGGGAAACAGCCTCAAGGGGTAACAGAGAGCAAGCGCGTCCTCCAAAATCTTTGACTTCTTCCTTATGTTAAAAAAGGTGCATAAGATAAAGCAAAATATTCCCCTTTTGATTCTACGTTTCCATCAGAGCAAAGTGGGGCATCATTAATGAAGACAGTTTCATTTTCTCAGGCATAAAGGATTTCTAATAAGACCCCACTACAAACCTCTAACTTTACTATGAAAAAACCATATTAAAAGGACCATTTGAAATATCTGCCGTTTGTCAGTTCCTCAATGACAGATGTACTGTAGTAGGGGATGCTAATAATTTTAGGGGTACAGGGTATACGGTGACTCTTTGTACCTTGTTTCCAGTCTTCCTCTGAGCCTCAACCCTCTCCAAAAACAAAGTCTTACGTAGCTGCAATTTTTCCTTCTTGCTTTAAATGATATGTGTTGCGTCTGTAATTTTTCTGTGAAAAGAAGTAGCCATTCTCTGTAATTTCAGCAGCGTTTTGTCTTGTGCAAGTGTTCCTGGGCACGCCGATCAGGATCAGCATTGTGGAAAACAGTGAAAGTTCTGAAGGAAAGTAAACGTGGACCTTCCCTGTGACCGAGCAACCTCTCTTCTGCATTACCCTTCAAGGAAGGGAAATCACCGCCTCGTGAAGATATTTGTGTTCCCATATTCACAATGGGCAAGACATGGGAACCAATGAGTTGTCTGTGGATGGGGAAATGCGTAGACCAACAGTGCTGTATATGCACAATGGAAGGCAGTTTAGGGCCCAGAAGGAAATCCTGACATTTCTGACAATGGGATGACCCATTAGATGATTTAGAAGAGGGAGTACGGGGTGGAGGAACCTCCTTACCTCATGGTGGTCACGGGGCAAAGAGAGTAGCAGGGTGAGCAGAGGTCCCACTGTCACCTCAATGGCACACCCCCAATGACCTAACTTCCTCCCCAAAGGCCCCACCTCTGAAAAGCTTCAGCACCTCCCAGTAACTCCTTTCCGAGCACCTTTGCAAACACTGGCAGCGGGTTATTTGTAGAACCGCGATGTGATCAATTACATTTGAAGCCTAAGAGCCTCAACCAGCCCTGGGGGATTAGGCCGAGGCATCTCGCGGTTGCTAAGCTTAGCTGTCACCACCAGCTGTAATCATTGTTCTTCATTGGCTACTTAAAAGTGTTCGTTCACCTGTAGGTTGATTTTACTTGAATTGATTCTGCCGTAACACGACGTGCAGTAAGCAAGAGGCAAGACACGAGGGGAGTCGGTGTGCAATGAGTTCTTGGAGAAGCGTCCGTGGACTGGGGTGTAGCTCGGTTGTTGAGTGCTTGCTTATCGCATGCAAGGCCAAGGGTTTGATTCTCAGAACCCCCTCCCCACCGTGCAAAGGGAACATCTTTGTTCCTGAGGAGATGGGGATGGGTTGGTGGAAGGGGGACAGAGACAGCAGCACAACCGATGGGAAAGGCCTGCAGGGTCCCAGCCCCATTCTAGTCCTCTGGAAATTCTGACATGCAATTCAGAGTCTCTTTATTGTGAATAAAAACCATGGGCTTTCTTTTGTGCACCTGTGGCTTTCCCTAGACAATGTTAACCCTACAGAAGAGTGTCCAAACTTTTCCTGGGTCTCTCTGCACTTTCAAATCTTCAGGCTATGCACAATTTACATGGGAGAGTTGTAAAAGTGGGGTGCCAAACTGAAAAACAAGTCAAACAAGTACACACAGATATGCACACACACACACACACACCTGCACATGCGCCCTTACACACTAAGAGAACCTGAGCTGTGCTTTTAGGAATAGTTGAAAGGTAAAAGTGATGCAAAGGGTTGGTGCGTCTCCCTGTGGCACGCGCTCTAAGGCGATCGGTAATACATTTCCCCCAAAAGCAGCGTGCCTGGGATGGTGCAAGTGGGAAATCTCCATCCTCACTGACCTGTGTTTTCACAATTTCCCTGCCAGGCACCAGGGCTCACGCCTGTAATCCCAGCTATGCAGGAGGTGAAGATCAAGGGAACCGTGGTTCAAAGCCAGCACACAGAAAAAGTCCATGAAATGACATCTCAGCCAGCAGCTGGGTGTGGTGACGAGCTCCTGCCATTCCAGCTTTGCGAGAGGCTGACATTGGGAGGATTGCAACTCCAAGCCAGAAAAAGTCACAAGACCCCATCACAACAGAAAAACCTGAGTGGGTGGTTTGTGCTTGATTGGGGAAAGAAAGAGAGAGAGAAGCAGGGAGGGAGGGAGGGAGGGAGGAAGGAAGGAAGGAAGGATGGAAGGAAAGAAGGAAGGAAGGAAGGACGGAAGGAAAGAAGGAAGGAAGGAAGGATGGAAGGAAAGAAGGAAGGAAGGAAGAAATGAAAGAAGGAAGGAAGGACGGAAGGAAAGAAGGAAGGAAGGAAAGAAGGGAGGAAGGAAGGAAGGAAGGATGGAAGGAAAGAAGGAAGGAAGGAAGGAGGGAGGGAGGAAGGAAGGAAAGAAGGAAAGAAGGAAGGAAGGAAGGAAAGAAGGAAGGAAGGAAGAAAAGAAGGAAAGAAGGAAGGAAGGACAGAAAGAAGGAAGGAAGGAAGGAAGGAAGGAAAGAAGGAAAGAAGGAAAGAAGGAGGAAGAAAGGAAGGAAGGAAAGAAGGAAGGAAGGAAGGAAGGAAATGACAAGACCTTATATCAAACATAACCAAAACAAAAAGCATTAGAGGTATGGTTCAAGCAGCAGAGTGCATGCCTAGCAAGTGTGAAGTCCTGAGTTCAAATCCCAGGACCACCAAAAAAAAACCCGTCACAAGTTAATGTTAGGCTTAATATTGGGGAAATGATCATTTTCTGTTTCTTTTTTTCCCCATATATGTGTATCTTATCTCAAAAGCTGTCATCTTGTAAGAAACAACATTTTCAAAAGACAGGCATCCTTCCAAAGACACTACTGCGTTGTAGAGACAGCTTTATATTAAAGACGAAAATGCGGCCACTGGATAACTAGCTGTTCTGCAAGAAAACACTGCTTCGGCTTTCTTTCTCTCGTCCGTGGTTCCTCAGACGTAAAGAATTGTTTTTTTTTTTCTTTTATTATTCATATGTGCATACAAGGCTTGGTTCATTTCTCCCCCCCTGCCCCCACCCCCTCCCTTACCACCCACTCCACCCCTCCCTCTCCCCCCCACCCCCTCAATACCCAGCAGAAACTATTTTGCTCTTATTTCTAATTTTGTTGTAGACAGAGTATAAGCAATAACAGGGACAAGGGTTTTTGCTGGTTGAGATAAGGATCGCTATACAGGGTATTGACTCACATTGATTTCCTGTGCGTGGGTGTTACCTTCTAGGTTAATTCTTTTTGATTTAACCTTTTCTCTAGTACCTGTTCCCCTTTTCCTATTGGCCTCAGTTGCATTTAAGGTATCTGCTTTCGTTTCTCTGCGCTAAGGGCAAAAAATGCTAGCTAATTTTTGAGGCGTCTTACCTATCCTCACCCCTCCCTTGTGTGCTCTCGCTTTTATCATGTGCTCATAGTCTAATCTCATTGTTGTGTTTGCCCTTGATCTAATGTCCACATATGAGGGAGAACATACGATTTTTGGTCTTTTGGGCCAGTCTAACCTCACTCAGAATGATGTTCTCCAATTCCATCCATTTACCAGAGAACGATAACATTTCGTTCTTCTTCATGGCTGCATAAAATTCCCTTGTGTATAAGTACCACATTTTCTTAATCCATTCGTCAGTGGTGGGGCATCTTGGCTGTTTCCATAACTTGGCTATTGTGAATAGTGCCGCAATAAACATGGATGTGCAGGTGCCTCTGGAGTAACAGTCTTTTGGGTATATCCCCAAGAGTGGTATTGCTGGATCAAATGGTAGATCGATGTCTAGCTTTTTAAGTAGCCTCCAAATTTTTTTCCAGAGTGGTTGTACTAGTCTACATCCCCACCAACAGTGTAAGAGGGTTCCTTTTTCCCCGCATCCTCGCCAACACCTGTTGTTGGTGGTGTTGCTGATGATGGCTATTCTAACAGAGGAGAGGTGGAATCTTAGTGTGGTTTTAATTTGCATTTCCTTTATTGCTAGAGATGGTGAGCATTTTTTCATGTGTTTTTTGGCCATTTGAATTTCTTCTTTTGAGAAAGTTCTGTTTAGTTCACATGCCCATTTCTTTATTGGTTCATTAGTTTTGGGAGAATTTAGTTTTTTAAGTTCCCTATATATTCTTGTTATCAGTCCTTTGTCTGATGTGTAGCTGGCAAATATTTTCTCCCACTCTTGGGTGTTCTCTTAAGTTTAGAGACCATTTCTTTTGATGAACAGAAGCTTTTTAGCTTTATGATGTCCCATTTATCTATGCTATCTCTTAGTTGCTGTGATATCAACTGCGTTGATACTAGTAGAAGGTGATAGACATGGATCTAGTTGCTGTGCTGCTGGGGTTTCGTTGAGAAAGTTCTTACCTATACCTACTAACTCCAGAGTATTTCCTACTCTTTCCTGTATCAACTTTAGAGTTTGTGGTCTGATATTAAGATCCTTGATCCATTTTAAGTTAATACTGGTATAGGGTGATATACATGGATCTAGTTTCAGTTTTTTGCAGACTGCTAACCAGTTTTCCCAACAGTTTTTGTTGAAGAGGCTGCTATTTCTCCATCGTATATTTTTAGCGCCTTTGTCAAAGACAAGTTGGTTATAGTTGTGTGGCTTCATATCTGGGTCCTCTATTCTGTTCCACTGGTCTTCATGTCTGTTTTTGTGCCAGTACCATGCTGTTTTTATTGTTACTGCTTTGTAATATAGTTTGAAGTCAGGTATCATAGCATTGTTCTCTTGACTGAGTATTGCCTTGGCTATTCATGGCCTCTTGTGTTTCCATATAAATTTCATGGTAGATTTTTCAATTTCTTTAATGAATGTCATTGGAATTTTGATGGGAATTGCATTAAAAATGTAGATTACTTTTGGGAGTATAGACATTTTTACTATGTTGATTCTACCAATCCATGAGCATGGGAGATCTCTCCACTTTCTATAGTCTTTCCCAATCTCTTTCTTCAGAAGTGTATAGTCTCCCTTGTAGAGGTCTTTCACAGCTTTTGTTAGGTTTACACTTAGGTATTTGATTTTTTTTGAGGCTATTGTAAGTGGAATTGTTTTCATACATTCTTTTTCAGTTTGCTCATTGTTAGTGTATAGAAATGCTAGCGATTTTTCTATGTTGATTTTATATCCTGCTACCTTGCTATAGCTATTGATGGTGTCTAGTAGCTTCTGAGTAGAGTTTTTTGGGTCTTTAAGGTATAGGATTTTGTCATCTGCAAGTAGGGATATTTTGACAATTTCTTTACCTATTTGTATTCCTTTTATTCCTTCTTCTTGCCTAATTGCTCTGGCTAGGAATTCCAGTACTATGTTGAATAGGAGTGGAGATAGTGGGCATCCTTGTCTGGTTCCTGATTTTAGAGGGAATGGTTTCAGTTTTTCTCTGTTAAGTATAATGCTGGCTGTAGGTTTGTCATATATAGCTTTTATAATGTTGAGGAACTTTCCTTCTATTCCTAGTTTTCTTAGAGCTTTTATCATGAAATGGTGTTGGGTCTTATCAAAGGCTTTTTCTGTATCTATTGAGATGATCAAGTGCTTTTTGTCTTTGCTTCTGTTAATGTGGTTTGTTACGTTTATTGATTTTCATATGTTGAACCACCCCTGCATTCCTGGGATGAAGCCTACTTGGTCGTGGTGAATGATCTTTTTGATGTGTTGTTGAATTCGATTTGCCATTATTTTATTGAGGATTTTTGCATCAATGTTCATTAAGGAGATTGGCCTATAGTTCTCCTTTTTGGAGGTTTCTTTGCCTGATTTTGAGATAAGTGTAATCCTGGCTTCATAAAATGTATTAGGCAGTTTCCTTCCCTTTCTATTTCATGGAACAGTTTAAGGAGGGTTGGTATCAGTTCTTCTTTTAAGGTCTGATAGAATTCAGCAGAGAATCCATCTGGTCCTGGACTTTTCTTTCTGGGGAGACTCTTGACTGCTGCTTCAATTTCATTTTGTGTTATAGATCTATTCAGGTGATTAATTTCCTCTTGGTTCAGTTTTGGATTATCATATTATCTAGAAATCTGTCCATTTCTTTAAGATTTTCAAATATATTTGAATATAGGTTCTCGAAGTAGTCTCTGAGGATTTCCTGGACTTCCATGGTGTTTGTTGTTATCTCCCCTTTGCATTCCTGAATCAATAACTTGGGTTTTTCCTCTCCTCATTTTAGTCAGGTTTGCCAGTGGTCTATCAATGTTATTTATTTTTTCAAAGAACCAACTTTTTGTTTCATTAATTCTTTGTATGTTTTTTTGGTTTCTATTTCGTTGATTTCAGCTCTTATTTTTATTATTTCTCTCCTTCTATTTGTTTTGGGATTTGCTTGTTCTTGTTTTTCTAGGAATTTGAGATGTATCATTAGGTCATTGATTTGGGATCTTTCAGTCTTTTTAATATATGCGCTGATGGCTATAAACTTTCCTCTCAGGACCGCCTCAGCTGTGTCCCATAGGTTCTGGTAGGTTGTGTTTTCATTTTCATTGACTTCCAGAAACTTTTTAATTTCCTCTTTTATTTCATCAATGATCCATTGTTCATTAAGTAATGAGTGATTTAGTTTCCAGCTGTTTGCATGTTTTTTGTCTTTATTTTTGTTGTTGAGTTCTAGTTTTACTGCATTGTGATCATATCTATGTACATCAGAGAAAGTATTCTATAATTTTCCATTTTGTTGTGTCTTCATCAAGTTTTGGCATTGTAGTACTGGTTTCAAAGACTAAGTTGAGGAGAAAAAAGATGGTGAATTGCTGATAGAGCCCCAAACACCAAGTTCCTACAAACCACAAGTGCTTGGAGAGTCACAGATTGTCTATAAATGGAACAAGAAGTGCTACTGCAGAACTGACAATTATTGCCAGCAGCCCTAGCCTGCTGCACTTTGACCTTTGATACCAGAGAGTGCCTTTCAATCCACTTAGATGAGCTTGATACTTTCAGTCCGGTAGAGAGGGGGTAATTCAGTCCACACTTCTCTACACAAAGAAAGACAGCACAGGTGCAGGCTAGCCAAGCCTGAGAACAGCTTGTGAGAAACTATAACTTTGTTGACCATCTCTGAGAATCTTAGTTGTAAGCGGAAACTGACTGCCCTCCCAGGGAAGAGGTTTGGCTAGCCTGAGCTATGTAGGGCTCCCAGGCTTGCCCTACAGGTGGGAGGAGCTGGTCACTGCTCTCAGATCAGCACTGATGGGACCACCTTGGAGAACCCACCTACCACAGTTGGCTGAAGCTAACTGCCCTCCTAAGAGGAACCTATGGGTAATCAGCTTATGTGGAGCATCCTGTAGAGAGGGGCACTACTGATTTCCACTTAGTAATTATACCTATCTTAGAGAGGGGCAGGGACCCAGAGAAAAGTCCCCATGTAAATGGACTTAGGCCTACGTGGTAGAGGAGAGATAGTACTTGGAGGGAACACATGACAGCTGCAGTCTAAAACCTGATGACCACACGCTAAGAGGAGAACACATACAGGAGGAATAAAGAAAGGGAAGGAAACCTGAAATTTGAAAGTGGTTGACGTGCCCACTGTAGAGGAGTGAATAAAGTAATAAAGTGACAGACGCCACTATGGGAAGGTGACCGGGAAGTAGTGAAGAGGTCAGGTAGAGATGAACCAATGTGGGTTGTAATACACGTGTGCATGGAAACGATGCTAGGAATTTCTCTGCATAGCTATCCTTATCTCAAAGTAGCAAAAATGCTTTGTCTTTCTCATTATCACTTCAACAAAATTGGAGAAGAGAACACAACAGGTTTGGCCTGAAAGTGAGGGGGCTGGGGAGGAAGGGAAAGGGCAGCAGGGGTAGGGTGTGGGGGAGATTGCTCAAACAATGTATGCACAGATGACTAAGTGAATAAACAATTAAAAGTAATAATAATAAATCTCGATGACCAGAAATACAGAGGAAATATGGAATACAGAAGAAACAGTCTCCTCTCCACAAGAATGAAATTTAGACTTTAAATTTCATCTTGGACTTATCTTTTTTACTTTTCTATTTGGCTGGCTCCATTTTATCTATCTTTTTTAAATTCCATTTTTTCCCCTTTTTAAATTTTTTCTTTCTTTTTCCTTCTCTTCCCCCATTTCTCCATTCTTTCCCTATCTCTTCCTTAAAAATCACCCAATGTGTGGTTTGACACCTTTCTACATTACTTCCCTCTGCAATCCCTGACAATAACACTCTCCTCCACAATAACTAAACTATACCATTACACACATTATGGTCTTATTACCCTGGATCCCCCATAGGTCATGTTGCTTCTCTCCCTTTCCCAATCCCATTTTTACTACCTAAGTTTTAACCTATGCAAACAACTTTTAATTCTCCAACATCACTCTATTTATACATACTGCTGCCAAGGGTTTTATATGTCATGTAAATAATTGGTTTGGAATTGAATTTGTAAATTTGTTATTTCTAAGTTATACTTTCAGATCAGTGAACAGAAACTTTACAACAATCTGGCTAACAACTGAGCTAGCCAGAGCATAGAAATTAAGTCAAGGGAAAGATAACAGGCAATTAAAACCCCAACCAACTAATCAGCAGCACATCAACCAAATAGCATGGGAAATAGAAGACAGGAAAGTGACTCTTCAAAAGGTCAACAACAATCACACAACAGAGGATTTGGTCAAATATTCAACCAAACCTTCCTGAGATTTGGTTAACCTCAGCTCTGAGTTCAAAAAATGATGATATAAATGTCTAAGAAGCTCTTTAGTTTCATGCAGGTCCATTTGTCAATATTTTCACTTAATCATTGAGCTATTGGAGTTCCTTTCATGAAATTATTACCTGTGCCTATGTGGTCAATGTGTTCACATTTTTTCTTGGATTAATTTCAATGTTTCAGATATTACTTTAAGATCTTTAATTCATTTTGAGTTCATGCAAGTACAAGGAGAGAGACGTGGTCTAGCTTCAGTTTTCTGCAGGTGGAAATCCAGTTTTCCCAACATCATTTGTTGAAGAGACTGTCTTTCTTAAACACATATTTTGGGTACTTTTGTTGAAAATCAGATAAATGTAGTTGGGTTTGTGTCTATTCTACTCCATTGGTCTTCAGGTCTGTGTTTTGAGCAATCACCAAGCTGTTTTTATTACTATGGTTCTGCAGTATAGTTTGATGTCAGGTATTGTGACACCTCCAGCCTTGTTCTTTTGGCTCAGGATGGCTGAGGCTATTTGAGGTTTATTGTGCTTCCATGGGAACCTGAAGATTCTTTGCTTTGTTTGCTCTAATTTCTCTAATTTGTCCTCAATTCCTGATACTTCATTTCAACTTCTTCCATTCTAATAGTGAGAATTTTCCCAGGGTTCCTCCCACTCCCCTTGATGGTGCTAGGTTTAACGTCAGGACGTCATGCTTGCTTGCTAACTGGTACTCTACCATTTGAGCCCTCTACTGTTCCCTTTAATGAGGCTTATTTTTGGTGGGGGGGAGTTATTAACCTTTTTATTTCCAGGATTTCAATTTTATGTGTTTTAGGATTTCCATATCATTTTTGAATTTCTCTTTCATATGTTACATTGTCTTGCTTAATGAATTTAGCTATTTATTCAAATTCTTTTTTGAGTCCATTCACTATTTACTTTCATCTTATTTGGATTCATTCTGGTGTTTAGACATTAAAACCATTGGTCATTCTAATCCTTGTTTGTGTATATTGTTTGAGATTCCATTTGCTTCACTGTCATTAAAGTCCCTTGTTATGGAATTGTTGCCTTTCAGAGGAGACTTGTTGCCTTGTTTCCTCCTATTGTGAGTCTACTTTTGTTCAAGTGTCCAAACCTCCTATGTCCTTTCAGTTGAAGAACTCATAATGATTAGGCAGACTGTCCTAGTTCCGTTTTGGTATATTTTCTCAAAATACATTGTATGGTTCCAATGGTCAAATATTTAACCATAGTCATAAAACACTGGTTCTGATAGAAACCCTCCATGAGAATACAGCAGTCCATAATAAAGAATAGTCTTTGGCACTGCTCCTGTATCTTTAGAAGATAAAGGGGCAAAGATAATACTTCAAGAAAAAAATGATCTCAAAACTGGTTCTAGTAAGAGAAGACAGGAATGATAATGTTAATGAGTGGTACATGATGTATGGTGTTGTAAGGCCAGAAGAGGAGACAGGTGAGCTTATCAGAAGGAGTTAATGAGAAAGAAGAATGATAGGTGGAAAATATCTAAAGGTATATTATGAACAAAGAGAAAGAGAAAAAAGAAGAAAAACAAATAAGCCAAAAGATCAATCTGACATTCTAAGTACATGCTAAACATAAATGCCAAAAAGAAAGAGAATAAAAATGCAAATAAAAAATATCAAGATGAAGATAAGAAATAGTACTTTCTGTGGAGCTGCTTTGTCTTCTTTTTAAATGTGAGAACTGGTTGATCCAGTATGGACTGCCTAGTTTACAGGCCTACTTCAGCAGGAGTGTGCCTCTCAAAGCCTTCAGCTTGTTCCCCAGTAAAAAAAGTAGACTTAATCTTTTGTTTAAAAGCTCCCAGGATGATTTCTGGGGTCCAGGCTCTTAACCCCCCCACCCCAGTCCCCAAACACTCCCTACTTAAGGTGCATCATCCTCCATCTCCCAGGTCCCAACCTGGTCTATTTTCTAGACCAACAAAAAATGAGAATGACACTGTAATAGTACGTACAGACTTTGGGTGTGGCCCAAGTAGTAAAGCACCTGCCTACCAAGAATGGAAATGCTTGGATTGCCGAGTTGTTGGTATGTATAATTATCTTTATGTAAAAATGACAGTCATTATGTAACTTGGAGAAAATAAACCCAAACATGCAAAAAACCAGAACCACTAACTATTCCAGTTAGGAAGACATCAGCTGGGTAAAGTCAGCTGGGTAATTTCAGAAGGCTTACATAGTTGGGGGCATAAATATATGCAAAAGATCCAGAAAGAGTGTCTTGACAGGCAGTGATTTCCACCATGGCTGTTCCCACCAATAGTGGATGAGGGTTTGTTTTTCCCTGAAACCTCACCAGACTTAGTGGTTGTTTTCTTGATGATTTCTATCCTGCCTGCATCAAGAAGGAATTTTGAGCTGTTTTAAATTTCATTTCTTTTTAGGGCTAAGGATAGTGAATATTTCTTTATGCATTTCTTAGAAATTTATACTACTTTGGAGAACTGTCTGTTCAATTCACTTGCCCATTTATTATATTATTTGTTCTTTTCCTGTTTAACTTTTTATCCATTTATAATGTGTAAATTCTGCCTATGAATAGCTTGCAAATATTTTCTCCAGTTCTGTGCATTGTTTCTTTATTCTGGTGACTGTTTCCTCTCATGTGCACAAGGTTTTTAATTTGATGCAATCCCATCTGTCAATTCTTGCTTTTATTTTCATAGCAATTGGAGACCATTCAGAAACTAATTTTTATTTCTGTATCTTCAACTGTTTTCCCTATCTTTTCCTGTTTCAGACTTTCAGATCATACATTAAGCTCTTTGATCCATTTGGAATTGATTTTTGTAGAGGGTCAGAGGCATGTAGTTTCATGTAGTCTTCTACTTGTGGATATCCAGTGTTTCCAGCACCATTTGTCACAAAGCTGTGTTTTCTTCAATGTAAGTTTCTGGGTCCTCTGTCAAACTTCAGAGGGCTGAGGCTGTGTGATTTTGTTTCTGGGCCATCTGTTTATTCCATTAGTCTTCATGTCTGTATTTGAGCTGGTATCAAGCTGTTTTTGTTACCAATGCTCTACAGTATAATTTGAAGTCTGGTACTGTGATACTTCCAGCACTGCTCTTTTGCTAAGGATTGTTTTGTTTACTTGGTATTTTTTAAGTTTCCACATGAATATTTGGATTTATTTTTCTATTTCTCTGAAGAATGACTTTGGGGTATGGGTGGGGTTGCCTTGAACCTGTAGTTTGCGTCCAAAAGGTATAGCTGTTTTCATGATATTAATTCTGCCAATCCATGCACACAGGAAGTCTACCTTCTATCTTTTGGTGTCTTCTTCAATTTCTTTCTTTGGTGTTTTATAGTTTTTATTGTAGAGGTCTTTCTTCTTTGGTTAAGTTTATACCTATGTATGTTTTGAGAAAATTGTGAATGGAATTGTTTTCTGATTTCTTTCTCAGCCTGTTTATTGTTGGTATACAAAAGCTACCGAATACTGTGTTTTGATTTTGCGCCATTCTGCATTGCTGAAATTGTTAATCGGATCTAGGAGTATAGGAACATATCATAGGAAATATGGATCATTTGACTTCTTCCTTTTCACTTTGAACTCCTTGTGTTTCTCTTGTCTAATTGCTTGGCTACCAATTCCAGTACTATGCTGAATAGGAGTGGAGACAAGGGACATCCTTTTTTCCTCACTTTTGAGGAAATGATTTTCAACTTCCCCATTTTATTATGATGTTTGGCTATAGGTTTGTGATATATAACCTTTGTTATGCTGAGTTATGCACCTTCTGGTTCTGACTTATTCAGAGATTTTTTTTAATCATTAGAAGGTGTTGAATTTTGTCAAAGGGTTTTTTTCTGCATCTGTTGAAATGAACATGTGGTTTTTGTCTTGTTTATGTTTATATGCTGTATTACATTTAATGATTTTTATGTATTAAGTGTCTTTGGAATGAAACCAACTTGATCATGGGATGAAATCTTGTTTTTTAATTTTTATTTTTTTATTGTTATATTATTCATATGTGCATACAAGGCCTGGGTCATTTCTCCCCTCTGCCCCCACCCACTCCCTTACCACCCACACTGCCCCCTCCCACTCCCCCACATCTCCTCAATACCCAGCAGAAACTATTTTGCCCTTATCTCTAATTTTGTTGAAGAGAGAGTATAAGCAATAATAGGAAGGAACAAGTGTTTTTGCTAGTTGAGATAAGGATAGCTATACAGGGAGTTGATTCACATTAATTTCCTGTGCATGTGTGTTACCTTCTAGGTTAATTCTTTTTGATCTAACCTTTTCTCTAGTTCCTGGTCCCCTTCTATTGGCCTCTGTTGCTTTTAAGGTATCTGCTTTAGTTTCTCTGCGTTAAGGACAACAAATGCTGGCTAATTTTTTAGGTGTCTTACCTATCCTCACCCCTCCCTTGTGTGCTCTCCCTTTTATCATGTGTTCAAAGTCTAATCCCTTTGTTGTGTTTGCCCTTGATCTAATGTCCACATATGAGGGAGAACATACGATTTTTGGTCTTTTGGGCCAGGCTAACCTCACTCAGAATGATGTTCTCCAATTCCATGCATTTACCAGCGAATGATAACATTTTGTTCTTCTTCATGGCTGCATAAAATTCCATTGTGTATAGATACCACATTTTCTTAATCCATTCGTCAGTGATGGGGCATCTTGACTGTTTCCATAACTTGGCTATTGTGAATAGTGCCACAATAAACATGGGTGTGCAGGTGCCTCTGGAGTCACCTGTGTCACAGTCTTTTGGGTATATCCCCAAGAGTGGTATTGCTGGATCAAATGGTAGATCAATGTTTAGCTTTTTAAGTAGCCTCCAAATGTTTTTCCAGAGTGGTTGTACTAGTTTACATTCCCACCAACAGTGTAAGAGGTTCCTTTTTCCCCGCATCCTCGCCAACACCTGTTGTTGGTGGCGTTGCTGATGATGGCTATTCTAACAGGGGTGAGGTGGAATCTTAGTGTGGTTTTAATTTGCATTTCCTTTATTGCTAGGGATGGTGAGCATTTTTTCATGTGTTTTTTTGGCCATTTGAATTTCTTCTTTTGAGAAAGTTCTGTTTAGTTCACTTGCTCATTTCTTTATTGGTTCATAAGTTTTGGGAGAATTTAGTTTTTTAAGTTCCCTATATAATCTGGTTATCAGTCCTTTGTCTGATGTGTAGCTGGCAAATATTTTCCCCCACTCTGTGGGTGGTCTCTTCAGTTCAGAGACCATTTCTTTTGATGAAAAGAAGCTTTTTAGTTTTATGAGGTCCCATTTGTCTATGCTATCTTTTAGTTGCTGTGCTGCTAGGGTTTCCTTGAGAAAGTTCTTACCTATACCTATTAATTCCAGAGTATTTCCACTCTTTCCTGTACCAACTTTAGAGTTTGTGGTCTGATATTAAGATCCTTGATCTATTTTGAGTTAATACTGGTATAGGGTGATAAACATGGATGTAGTTTCAGTTTTTTGCAGACTGCTAACCAGTTTTCCCAGCAGTTTTTGTTGAAGAGGCTGTCCTTGTCAAAGACAAGTTGGTTATAGTTGTGTGGCTTCATACCTGGGTCCTCTATTCTGTTCCACTGCTCTTCATGTCTGTTTTTGTGCCAGTACCATGCTGTTTTTATTGTTATTGCTTTGTAATATAGTTTGAAGTCAGGTATATGGGATACCTCCTGCATTGTTCTTTTGACTGAGTATTGCCTTGGCTATTCATGGCCTCTTGTGTTTCCATATAAATTTCACGGTAGATTTTTCAATCTCTTTAATGAATGTCATTGGAATTTTGATGGGAATTGCATTAAACATGTAGATTACTTTTGGGAGTATAGACTTTTTTACTATGTTGATTCTACCAATCCATGAGCATGGGAGATCTCTCCACTTTCTATAGTCTTTCCCAATCTCTTTCTTCAGGAAGTTTATAGTTTTCCTCATAGAGGTCATTCACAGCTTTTGTTAGGTTTACACCTAGGTATTTGATTTTTTTGAGGCTATTGTAAGTGGAATTGTTTTCATACATTCTTTTTCAGTTTGCTCATTGTTAGTGTATAGAAATGCTAGCGATTTTTCTATGTTGATTTTATATCCTGCTACCTTGCTATAGCTATTGATGGTGTCTAGTAGCTTCTGAGTAGAGTTTTTTGGGTCTTTAAGGTATAGGATCTTGTCGTCTGCAAGTAGGGATATTTTGACAGTTTCTTTACCTATTTGTATTCCTTTTATTCCTTCTTCTTGCCTAATTGCTCTGGCTAGGAATTCCAGTTCTATGTTGAATAAGAGTGGAGATAGTGGGCATCCTTGTCTGGTTCGTGATTTTAGAGGGAATGGTTTCAGTTTTTCTCTGTTAAGTATAATGCTGGCTGTAGGTTTGTCACATATAGCTTTTAGAATGTTGAGATACTTTTCTTCTATTCCTAATCATGAAATGGTGTTGGGTCTTATCAAAGGCTTTTTCTCCATCTATTGAGATGATCAAGTGCTTTTTGTCTTTGCTTCTGTTAATGTGGTTTGTTACGTTTATTGATTTTCATATGTTGAACCACCCCTGCATTCCTGGGATGAAGCCTACTTGGTCGTGGTGAATGATCTTTTTGATGTGTTGTTGAATTCGATTTGCCATTATTTTATTGAGGATTTTTGCATCAATGTTCATTAAGGAGATTGGCCTATAGTTCTCCTTTTTGGAGGTTTCTTTGCCTGATTTTGAGATAAGTGTAATCCTGGCTTCATAAAATGTATTAGGCAGTTTCCTTCCCTTTCTATTTTGTGGAACAGTTTAAGGAGGGTTGGTATCAGTTCTTCTTTTAAGGTCTGATAGAATTCAGCAGAGAATCCATCAGGTCCTGGACTTTTCTTTCTGGGGAGACTCTTGATTGCTGCTTCAATTTCATTTTGTGTTATAGATCTATTCAGGTGATTAATTTACCCTTGTTTCAGTTTTGGATGATCATATTATCTAGAAATCTGTCCATTTCTTTAAGATTTTCAAATTTATTTGAATATAGGTTCTCGAAGTAGTCTCTGATGATTTCCTGGACTTCCATGGTGTTTGTTGTTATCTCCCCTTTTTCATTCCTGATTCTACTAATTTGGATTTTTCCTCTCCTCATTTTAGTCAGTTTTGCCAGGGGTCTATCGATGTTTATTTTTTCAAAGAACCAACTTCTTGTTTCATTAATTCTTTGTATGGTTCTTTTGGTTTCTATTTTGTTGATTTCAGCTCTTATTTTTATTATTTCTCTCCTTCTATTTGTTTTGGGATTTGCTTGTTCTTGTTTTTCTAGGAATTTGAGATGTATCATTAGGTCATTGATTTGGGATCTTTCAGTCTTTTTAATATATGCACTGATGGCTATAAACTTTCCTCTCAGGACCCACCTCAGCTGTGTCCCATAGGTTCCGGTAGGTTGTGTTTTCATTTTCATTGACTTCCAGAAACTTTTTAATTTCCTCTTTTATTTCATCAATGATCCATTGTTCATTAAGTAATGAGTGATTTAATTTCTAGCTGTTTGAGTGTTTTTTGTCTTTATTTTTGTTGTTAAGTTCTAGTTGTACTGCATTGTGATCAGATGTATGCATGGTATAATTTCTATTTTCTTATATTTGCTGAGACTTCCTTTGTGCCCTAGGATATGATCTATTTTGGAGAAGGTTCCATGGGCTGCTGAGAAGAATGTATATTGTGTAGAAGTTGGATGAAATGTTCTGTAGACATCAGGTAGTTCCCTTTGATCTATTGTATATTTTATATCTTGGATTTCTTTATTGATTTTTTGTTTGGATGACCTATCTATTAATGAAAATGTGGTGTTAAAGTCTCCCACAACCACTGTGTTGGCGTTAATATATGCTTTTAGGTTTTTCAGGGTATGTTTGATGAAATTGGGTGCATTGACATTGGGTGCATATAGGTTGATAATTGTTATTTCCTTTTGGTCTATTTCCCTTTTATTAGTATGGAATGTCCTTCTTTATCTCGTTTGATCAATGTAGGTTTGAAGTCTACTTTGTCAGAGATAAGTATTGCTACTCCTGCCTGTTTTCGGGGCCACTGGCTTGGTAAATCTTCTTCCAGCCTTTCATCCTAAGCCTATGCTTATTTCTGTTGATGAGATGGGTCTCCTGTAAGCAACAAATTGTTGGATCTTCCTTTTTAATCCATTTCATCAAGCGATGCCTTTTGATGGGTGAATTAAGTCCGTTAACATTAAGCGTTAGTACTGATAGGTATGTGGTGATTCCTGCCATTTAGTTGTCTTAGTTGTTTGAAGGTTTGATTGTGTGTACCTAAGTCAAGGTTACTCTCTACTGTCTTGCTTTTTCTTTTCCTGTAGTTTGGTGCTGCCTGTCTTTTCATGGTTAAGTTGGGCTTCACTTTCTGTGTGCAGAATCCCTTGAAGAATCCTTTGTAGTGGTGGCTTTGTGGTCACATATTGTTTTAGTGTCTGCTTATCATGGAAGACTTTTATTGCTCCATCTATTTTGAATGATAGTTTTACTGGGTAGAGTATCCTGTGGTTGAAGTTATTTTCATTCAGTTTCTGGAAGATCTCACCCCACGCTCTTCTTGCTTTTAATGTTCCTGTTGAGAAGTCTGCTGTGATTTTGATGGGTTTACCTTTGTATGTTATTTGTTTTTTCTCTCTTACAGCCTTCAATATTCTTTCCTTAGTTTCTGAACTTGTTGTTTTAATGATGATATGCTGTGGGGTAGTTCTATTTTGATCTGGTCTGTTTGGTGTCCTGGAGGCCTCTTGCATCTGTATGGGAATATCTTTCTCTAGATTTGGGAAATTTTCTGTTATTATTTTGTTGAATATATTACACATTCCCTTCGCTTGCCCATGATTCTCAAGTTTGTTCTTTTGATGGAGTCAGTGAGTTCTTGCATTTTCTTTTCACAGGTCTTGAGTTGTGTAATTAATAGTTCTTTGGTTTTTTCCTTTAATTACCATTTCATCTTCGAGTTCTGAGATTCTGTCTTCTGTTTGTTCTATTCTGCTAGTTGACCTTCTGTTTTGTTTTGCAATTTGGTTTCATTCTTTTTTCTGAGGTTTTCCATATCCTGGGTGGTATTCTCTTTAATGTTGCCTATTTTTGTCCTGAGTTCATTTATCTGTTTATTCATCGTGTTCTCTGTTTCACTTTGGTGTTTATACAGTGCTTCTATGGTTTCTTTTATTTCTTCTTGTGCTTTTTGAAATTCTGTATTTTTGTTGTCTTGGAATTTCTTGAGTGTCTCCTGTACATTTTGGTTGACCCTATCCAGTATCATCTCTATACAATTCTCATTGAGTACCTGTAGTATGTCTTCTTTTAAATTATTCTTGTGGGCTTCATTGCGTTTTTTGGCATAGTTTATCTTCATTTTGTTGGAGTCTGGATCTGAGTATCTGTTTTCTTCATTCCCCTCTGATTCCTGTACTAATTTTTTGCTGTGGGGAAACTGGTTTCCCTGTTTTTTCTGTCTTGCCATCATTGTCCTTGGTGTTGTTACTGTCCCTGTACTGTGTGCAATTAAGTATTTTCTAGCTTGTAATAATAACAATGGTGATATTTAGAATGGAAGGGCGAGAGGAGATGGAAAGGAAGAAGTTAAAGAAAAGGGAAAAACAATAAACAGACAAGTAGGAAAAAACGAAACAAGGAATCAAACAAAAAAGTATCAAAGGTATAAATGGAGTGTTAGTGTACTAATCGACAGTAAGCTAAACAGGCATTAGAGAAACAGAGAGAGGATTGAAAATAAAAAATAAGAAGAATAAAAATAAGAATAAAAATAAAAAATAAGTAAATGAAGGAAATATATATATATAAATTTAAAAAAAAATGAAAAATAGAAATTAAAAAAAAACAAACCTCCAAGTTCAAATGCAATGAAGTTTCAGTCTTAATAATTTTGGTGTCTGTCTCAGTCTCCAATCCTGGAGATGGTGCCTCAGATGTTGTTCTGTAGTTCTCTCATCAAAGGGGACACATAAAGTAGAACAAAAGTGCACACAAGAAAAAAACCCCACAAAGTATCCCAAGTTCAAATGCAATATAGTTTCAGTAAGTTTTTCAGCATGCAGGTATAGTTTGGTTGTTTCCTCATCAAGGGTAGGCAGAGAGAGAAAAAAAAAGAGTCTGAAGACAGTTCTGAGAATGGTATCTGCAGCTGTGGCTTGCCTGCCCGCTGCTCTCAGCCTGCTGTTGCTGGAGACGTTTTTTATGCAGATCTCAGGAGTGAGCTTAGCACTCACCTGGCCCTGCAGGCTTTGTTTGCTCAGATTTCTCCTGTGTGTGAGCCTCTGCTACAAGTTTTCTCCTTTCCAAGCACACTGGGAAAGGTGACAGTGCACCCGTGTTCTAGGCCTGCATATTTATTTACAGTTCATGTGGGAGGTGGGTCATCACCCCTCTCCTGTGAAGTTTTCCTCTCACTGCCACTTTCACAAGCTTTCCTGCTCCTGATTACTGGGTGGTGCTGCTGCTCCTGCCAGCCACCATGTTTGTTTACAGCTCATGTGGGAAGTGGGTCTTCCCCCCTATCCTGTGGAGTTTTCCTCCCTCCACCACTCTCACAAGCTTTCCCAGTCCTGGTTGCTAGGCACGTGCCCCCGCTCCTGCCAGAGCCTCTTCAGCCCACCTGGCTTGTTATTTACAGTTCCAGGAAGAATTCCCTTCCCCCAATCTTCAGCGCTCAGTGCACCTCACCCTCTTTCCCTTGTCTTTATTGTTCTTATTGCTTATTACTCAGTTTCTCTTTTTTCCCTGGGTGGAGGTTGGTCTGTCCAGCGGGCTATGCTGCTCTAGCCCAGGGTTGTCTGTGGGAGTACCACGGTACTACTAAGCTCACCTTGTCTGCGTCCTCCCAAGCCATCTGGGCATGGGCAACTGGTGGCCCGGGGGCCCTCCTGGTTTCTCCGTTTAACATGAAGTGGAGATGTATTTTCAAATTTAGTTTGCAATTATTTTATTGAGGATTTTCATATCTATGTACATCAGAGAAAGCATTCTGTAATTTTCCATTTTGTTGGGTCTTCATCAAGTTTTGGCATCATAGTACTGGTTTCAAAGACTAAGTTGAGGAGAAAAAAGATGGTGAATTGCTAAAATAAATGCCAAAAAGAAAGAGAATAAAAATGCAAATAAAAAATATCAAGATGAAGATAAGAAATAGTACTTTCTGTGGAGCTGCTTTGTCTTCTGTTTAAATGTGAGAACTGGTTGATCCAGTATGGACTGCCTAGTTTACAGGCCTACTTCAGCAGGAGTGTGCCTCTCAAAGCCTTCAGCTGGTTCCCCAATAAAAAAAGTAGACTTAATCTTTTGTTTAAAAGCCCCCAGGATGATTTCTGGGGTCCAGGCTCTTAACCCCCCCCCCACCCCAGTCCCCAAACACTCCCTACTTAAGGTGCATCATCCTCCATCTCCCAGGTCCTAACGTGGTCTATTTTCTAGACCAGAACTCTCAGGTTTCTTGGTCAGAGATACTGTGCTCTGTTCTGGGATTGCTGACTCTCTGCCCAGTTCCAGGAAGTTTGCAGTGGTCCTCAGGACTCTGTCTCTTGCCTTTTGGCCGTTTCTCTGATGGAACTGATTTAGTCTTGTGAGTCTCATGCCACAGGGTCCACCTGAGTGGGTCAGATTTCTCTACTTGCCTGCAGATTCCTCCACCTATCTCTCTCCCTATTGCCTTTGCTTTCTTTGGCCAATCCACACCATGTCCATGCATCCACACCTACCAGCAGCTGCTGTTGAGCTTGTGGGATTCTGTAGTGATCAAATCTATGGTGCCATTAGGGCTGACTTCCTTAGCAGTGCTACAGGGAGTTTGGCATGAGAGTACCTTTTCAGTAAGGTGTGTCCATGAGGAAAGATACCAGGTGAATGTCAATAAGCCACCATCTTCATCATTGTTGATTTTTTTCTCTGAATGATGTAACTGTTGGTGAGTGTTGGACATTGAAGTCATCCATTATTATTGTGTTGGAGTCTATCTGTGATTTTGTGTCCAGTAAGTTTTGTTTATAAAAATGGGTGTGTTAACATATAGAGCATATATGCTTATGAACATTACATTTTCTTGATTCATTGTTCCTTTTGTCACAATGAAGTGATATTACTTGTCTCCTCTGATTAGTTTTAAAGTCTAGTTGTTACATGAATACAGCGACTGCTGCTTGCTTGTGGACTCCCAGTCGTGGAGTACATTTTTCTAAGCTTTCATTTTAAGCCTGTGTTTGTATTTGCCAGTAAGCTCCATCTTATGTAGGCAAGAAATAGCTGGGTTTTGTTTTTATTGAATTTGACGGTCTGCGTCTTTTGTTGAATAATGGAGATCGTTGACATTCAGAGTTATTATTGAAAGGTTTGTAATAATTCCTGTCATTGTGTTGTTTTTATGGTGTTTCATTCTACCCAAATCCTCACTTGCTCCTGTACTCATTCAGTGAGATTTGTTCATTCTTATATTTTCATGTTTGACTTTATGTTAGGGTTAAGTGAACAGGCTCCTTTAACTATTATTCCCAGCGCTGACTCAATGTTCGTGAGTTACTTTTTTTGTAGAAGCATTTTATTTTTCCTAACTAAGAATTATTATCTTGCTGGATATAGCAATCTAGGTTGCAGTTATTTTCTTTCGTGGTTTTGAATACATCATTCTGTACTGTGCTGGATTTCACAGTTTCTGTTAATAGATCTGCAGTTATACTCACAGGTTTTACTTTGTAGGGCACTTGGTGCTTCACTCTCACAGCTTTATTGTTTTTCCCTTCTTGGTATGCTTAATAGTTTAACTATATTAGGACACTGGGAGAATTGTTTTATTTTTTGGTTTGGTATCCTAAACACCTGTACTACTTGGATGACTATCTCTTTCTCAAGAATTAAAAAATTTCTGCTGCATTTTATGAAATGTGTTTTTATGCCTTTACCTTCACCTCTTCTTCTATGCCCATGATTTATATGTTTGGCTTCTTAATGGTATCCCAGAAGTCTTGCATATTCCATTCATTCTTTCTTCATATTTTTCTTTATCATTATCTGACTAATTTAACTCACCTACTTATCTTGTTCAGGATTTTTATAATTTTTTGAATTCTCTGTTCATGTACTTCATTGTATTCTTTATTTTATTCAGCTATTTATTTATAGTCTCTTTCAATCCATTCTGGTGTTTATCCATGTCCTCTCTAATTTATTGATCATTCTTACTACCATTCTTTTGAATTCATATTTGATGTTTCATTCTCTTCACTATCATTCAAGTCCTTAAATATGGAATTGTTGACTTTTGCAGAATTCATATTGTTTGTCTTCCTTACCAATTTCTTGCATTACTGTGTTGGGATTTGCATATTTGAGATCAAGTCATTGGTTGGAGGTCTTAATTACCTGCAGTATTTTAGTAAAAACTGTCTTGATTTTCTGGTAGGACTGGTTGGTATCATGATCATTATGCAGTTTCTCCTAGCAGTCTGGTGTTATTGGACCGCAATAACAAAATCAGCATTTAAAATATAAATCTTTCCAAGAAAGATATATATTAAAGATACTAAGCTTTTTATAAGGTATGCTAGGATTTTAAAAATATTGATGTTAGAGGAATTAATTATTAAATAGTAAAATAAATGTGGGTTGAGGGAATGTAAAAGGAAAAAGGAAGATTTGGAGTAAGAGGTGAAGCATTTGGGATGAGTGACATGAACTAATAATATGCAAGGATACCGTTACAATTATCTCAGAGAAAGACAACAGAAGCAAGGACTGTAACAGGATGGAAAAAATTAAAATAAAAAGAAAGCACAATAAGTCAAAAAGGTTAAAATTAAAAATAAAATGGCTAGTTCTTTCTTGTAGAGAGTATTGTAGACTAGTTGTTTTATGTCAGTGCAGCAGGTGTTCTGTAATCTCTGGCCCTCAGTTTTTGGTCTGAAGTTCTTCTGAAGTGTTCACTCCTGATTGTCCTCCACGCCTGTGGTGTCTGTGATTCTTCTCTGTGTTGACCTGGGTACAGTAATCAGTGTTCTGCTATGTCTGGGTCTGGGTCGGGGGCAGTTGCTAGAGGAGGCATGACCTGAGCATTGGGCTGCTATGACCCAATTCAGTCCTTCTACTGCATTGTGCCTGCCTCTAGGCACAGTATTAGCAACTGAAGGGGGAGAGGGGAGGGGTGACCTGCATGAACAGCTGGTTGGTCAGGTGTGGTTCACTAAGTATGCCCAATCCTATGGTCCTCCTTGGGCCTACTTCATGTTCTGTGTTGGTGACAAGGTGCACTGGGTAGCACCTGTTCACCGGTAGTGAACTTTGTCATCTTTGCAGGCATCTGTTGCTCTCACTCTCCCATGTGCTCTGCCCTGTGTGGTGGATTCAGGATCTGTAGAGCTAGCCAGCTCTCACTCCATGGGGGCTGCCCCATGCTAGCACTTTACCCTGGGTTGGGGCTCAGACTCTGGTTATTCCCTGTCCTCTGCAGTGAGGTTTGATGTCTTCCCTTTAGCTTACTAGTTCACACTTGGCAAATTGCCAATCAGTGCACAATTACTTCTCACTACACAAATACACAGTGGGTCCAGGGATTGAATATGTTAGATCCCACACTGTGGAATTTTCCCACTTTCATAGCTAGAACTGGGTACGGTTGGAGACTCAGGCTCTGGGGTGGCTCTGGCTTCCACTTGAGTGATGTTTACCTTTTGTTGTGTAGATCAAAAGTATGAAGATTCTTGATTGCCCTGGTTTCTGTCTATATGTCTGTTTTTTACTATCAAGTTCTGCCTTTCTAAATTGCCCACATTTTCTTGTGTTCGTGAACCTACGGTTTTATTTCAAGTATGCAGAAACACTGAAACATGGTAGGTACTTCTAATCCACTGTTTGTTCTCTTACATAATTTCTTTCTGCTACTTGCTGATTCTATTTTTTGAATTTTGAAACAACTTTTATGAAATTTTAAATTTAGACGAAAGCATTTCTTTTCCCTATTAAAAAAAACCCCAAGTCTTTGTAGTCTAATGTTTTAATAAACACACAGGAAAAAAAAACATCTTAAACTCTTTTTCAATTTTGCAACAATTTTCAAGAATACATTTGTTAACAGAGCCTAATACATTATGAAAGAAGTTGAATACAAGTTGTATTTTTGATGGAATGAAACTGAAAAATATCACCTGTCTACATGGCTAAACTTTGATATTTTTTGCAAGCCTCTAAGCAGGCAATTTTACAAAGCAGTGACTTTTTAAATCTTCTCTTGAACTTTTAGAAAGGATTTATTTTTGTATGACAGGATAAAGTATAGGCAGGGTGGAGTGGGTAGAAAAAGAGAGAAATATTTCCTGTTCCCCAAGAGGGAAATGGCAACAAAGACTCCCAGCAATAATATTTAAAATGATTGTTTCCCCTTTATCTCTAGCTTAAGCATTAACTCTAGAAGGCCTATATATTTAATTAGGCCTGGGTGAAGTAAGAACGTTAAATAACTGGTTTTCTTATGAAAGGCAGCAGAAGAAAAGGTGGAAAAAAATAGAAAAGACAGAAGCAATAGCTCCTCTATACTATTTTTATAACTTCAGTCAGTAAACTGTCTTGCAGATTTTCATGTGCACACACACACGCAGAGATATTTTAAATTAGAAATGCCAGGAATGTCAAGTGAAGCATGCCTACGATGAGCTCAAAAATATATGAAAATGTAGTGGCCACAGGTATGCTAGTTAACTAAAATTCTCCCTATGGGGCACCAGGATAGAGTTAGTACTTGTCATTTTTATGCCAATGAAAACAGAGATCTCCAGTTTTTTAAAAAATGTGTCACAAGGACAGTGTTTCCTGTAATGTTTACAGTATTTCCTAAATAATCACATTACAATCTCTACCTGTAAGAAAAGAAACATGAAGAACATGGTAGCTAAGAATCTTGATTTCTCAATTTTAGTTGCAGTTTCTCTTTGGGTGGACAATGCTGGCCCATCCAACTATTTAGGACAGATAGCACTGGAATATCCAAGACATCACTGTTCTAATACTGTACTAAATATCCTAATAAGGGAACATCCCCATATTACACAAGATGAATTCTCTTTAGGAAGCTTGCTAGAAACATATACAAGATTCTCTTCCCTTTTTGTAGATAGGAAACAAAAGCAGTTAGAGAGAGACAGGGTAGATGAGCTTTTATTGACAGTACAAGTTTTGCCTTTGTCCCAACTCATAATGGTTTTCTTGACTACAGTGGAGAGAGTTAGATAAATGTGTAAGCTTTTAGGAGACAACTTTAAAAATGTGATGTGTGTGTGTGTCCTGACATATAAAATTGAATGCAATTACTTTCTTGTTAAAGGGGGATAAAGCCCACTCCCCTGCCTTATATATTTCATAAGAAAGGATGGGGATTAGGCTTCTTAATGTAATCAAGGGATTAGGTGTGTTATTCCAGTAAGGCCGATCCTGAAGAGGAGCAGACTGCCTGTTTCCTTTATGAAAAGAGAATGAGGATGGAGGATATTTTTTAAAAATTCTAAGCATATGTGGTATTGTCTCTTTGGGCTATATCTATGGGTGATGTGAAAGGACCTGGGTTAATGTTCTAATATTCCATCAGAAAGCAAGCTTTAAAAAAAAAAAAAGTAACTATGGCTGCTTTGCTCGCTGGGAAGTGTAGTTCAGCCAGGCTACTGCAATAAGGCATGTAAACTGGCAGCACTTGAATTCCAGGTCCCCCAGCATCCAGCTGGAAGTATAAACTGGATGAGGAAAGTTCTGGAGGCGCCTCCTCTCTAATCTTTTCCAGATTGAAAAGAGGCACTGTTTGAGCAAGTGTCAAGCCATACTTTTGTCAGTTTTCCAATTAATGGTTTACATTTCTGCATAGGCATTTCTGTGTTATAATTTCTTGCTACTTACTGAAGAGAATAGACAGCAGGCTCTGGCCCATAAATAATAGCTCTGAGTTATTATCAGAACAACCTCAGAGCACAAGCACAAGCACCTCATTGCTGCCAAGCCTTCATATTTGGGCCCTTCCCAAAATCTCCTGAGGGAGCCTTCTAAACCAGTGGGCCATGGGCTCATTTGTAAACAACAGAAGCTCAATAATTCATTTCATGGTGACCAAGGACCTCATCATTCCCACCATTTTCACCTCAGCACGCTAGAGCAGGCACAGGGAATACAGAACAGGCAAGAAAAGATGTCCATAGCCTGCTCAAGACACAACCGATCAAGACAAATGACTCTTTAGAATTCTCCACCTTTGGCAAAAAAGTCACCCAAATATCTCTAACCAATAGCTATTAGGATGTACACTATGTCAAGGTCATCCTCAGGCTTTACATATGATCAAATCAACACCTGTTAATAACACAAATCATGAATATTTGACCAAAGCAGAGAGTTCCCAGGAGACAACAGCTTATTCCTCTAGACAGCCTCCCAGAGATTCTGAAATAGAGGCCAAGACAGCCAAACCCTCTAACTGGGAGTGAGCATTTCTGGCATTCATTATGACTCAGGGGGTGTGATGCCCAGAACAGAAGGAAGACTCCAAAAGAAATTTTGGCCTCACTCCACAAAAACAGTAAACTGTCAAAAGGGAATATGCATACAGAAAGTAGATTGTTTTGGGGTGAATATAGGCTCTGCTGAGGAGCTCCTTCCAGTGTTTAAGATTCTGACCAGCAGAAATTATGAACCTGCCATGAAGACATGGGACTTACACATGACAGACTATTGCCATGTCCTGATGAAAGCAGTCAAGCACCTCCTCCCCAGTCACCCTGCAACCCTTGTAAGGGATCAATGGCAGCAGTGGGGGAGGGACCAGATCAGCCTGCCCTCAGGTCTATCCCCAGCCTTTGTCAAAGGGGAGATGCATAGGTTTTTCCCCCCAGGCTGGCTTCAAGGTAGACATATGACGATTGAACAGATTAATTCCATGATCTGTGATGTGGAACTTCTCTCAATAATCTAATTGCAAGTGGGCATGACCTTCTTCAAGTTAAGCTGGACCCTCTGCCCAAGACTGTTACCCTGGCATTTGCTTCTCAGTTGGGGAAGATGTCTCTCCAACAAGATCTTCAAGATGTCCTTGAAGCTGACCTTTCTGGAGTAGATGCCAAGCTTGTGTTCAATCCAAAGCCCTTCCAGTGAGCTGGAATTAATTTTGCCTTAGTGAAAAGAAGCTGCCTGTTACCTACTGATAGCAAGGGCCTGAGGAAGATGACCCATGCCATGAGTATAGTGGCCTTTTATCCAAAGGAGTATCTGCTCCTGGTGGTGGTGCTGTCCTCCATGTGCTTCACCTGGGAAGAGGCCTTCCTTCTGTGCCTGCTATCTCTGAGCCCAGAGGATATCACCATAGTGGTGACTGGGAAGGGCCACCTGTGAGCTGACTTAGTCAGTGTAATCAATTTTGACCTTCTTAGCAAGTGGGAAAAACAGCTAAATGCCTCTTTCAATGCTGTCAGCATTGACAAACCTCACTTCCTCAAAACCAACAAGATCCCTTACTGTTGATCACTTGTGCCCATCCTAGAGTTTGCCAACAGTATGATATTGGCACACCAGCCTTGTTCTGGCCTCTGAGTTTTACACATAGATCATCATTGCAGTCAAGACAACATTCTTACTTCAGTTTCATGACTTTGGATTTTGCTACTGTGACACCAAAAGGCTACCCTGGGATTACTTAGGCTCCTCCAACCTGGGAGAGATGAAGCTCCTGCTGGAGGAAGCCATCATGCTGCTACACCTCAAATATGGTGTCCTTTCCTAGCTGCCCACCAAACAGTGCAAGATGGTGATGGTTGCCCCAAGACGGATCAATACCAGGCCCAGGGCTTTCCTGGATGCAGCAGACAAGGAAATTACCAAGGACAAAATTAAATAGCAGCAGAAAGCAGCCCTCTTTCTTGTCTTCAACAGAGCTGCTGAAGCCAAAATCCCATATGTCATAGAAAATATTCTGGACCTTTGGACAGTGGAAGAGACACACTTCTAGTGTTAGTACACCATCACACTGGATCTGGATGCAATCACCAAGCAACTTGACAGAAAGCATGTTCAGTACATCTGCATTGATGGTTGCAACCTGTAAATAGATAGAGAGGCACTGTGCAGTTCCAGCTGCCCCAGGGACACTCATTGACACTGCTGACCCTCACTGCTACCCCACTTGCTCCCAGCTCACCTGGTGGTGTTCAGTAAACTCTTTTGGAACCCAGGGGTGCTGATCCAGGACAATGACCAAGAGCACAGGATTATACAAACTCTGTGGCAGTAGAAGAAGGGAGTGTAAAAGGAGACGGTGATTGACTTTACATTCACGTATGCAAATAAACTGCAAGTCAATTGTTGAGATTGCTGACAAAGTGAGAAGGGATAAGAAAGGATAATGTAGGAGATGAATTTTATTTTTATTCATTTATTCACATGGGCATATATTTTTAGGGCCGTTTCTCCCCCACGCTCCCTCTCCACCCCCCCACTGCTCTGGCTTCCAGGCAGAACTTGTTCTGCCCTTCTCTCCAATTTTGTTGACAAGTAGACATAAGAAATAATAAGAAAGACATAGCGTTCCTGCTAGTTGAGATAAGGGTAACTATCCAGAGAGATTGCTTCCATGCACAAGTGTGTTACAACCCAAATTGATTCAGCTCTACAGACCTCTTCACTACTTCTCAGTCACCTTCTCTTTTTGACCTCTGTTGTTTTAAGGTTACTGCATTAGCTGCTCTACTGTGGGAACATCAAACACTTCCATGTTTTGGGTTTCCTATCTTTCCCTATTCCTCCTGTATGTGCTCTCCCCTTAGCCTGTCACCCACGTCCAACAACACTGCTGCATTTGCCCTAGATCTAAAGTCCACATATGAGGGAGAGCATACAATTTTTGGTCTTCTGAGCCTGGCCAACCTCACTCAGAATGATGTTCTCCAGTTCCATCCATTTACTTGTGAATGATAAGATTTCATTCTTCTTCATGGCTGAGTAGTACACTATTGTGTATAAATACCACATTTTCTTGATCCATTCGTCACTAGTGGGGCATCTTGGCTGTTTCCATAACTTGGCTATTGCAAATAGCGCTGCAATAAGCATGGGTGTGCAGGTGCCTCTGGAGGAACCTGAGTGTCATTCCTTTGGGTGCCTCTGGAGGAACCTGAGTGTCATTCCTTTGGGTGTATCCCCAGGAGTGGGATTGCTGGATCATATGGCAGATCTATGTTTAGATTTTTAAGAAGCCTTCTTATTGTTTTCCAGAGTGGTTGCACCAGCTTGCATTCCCACCAGCAGCGTAAGAGGGTTCCTCTTTCCCCGCATCCTCACCAACACCTGTTGTTGCTAGTGTTGCTGATGATGGCTATTCTAACAGGGGTGAGGTAGAATCTTAGTGTGGTTTTGATTTGCATTTCCTTTATGGCCAGAGATGGTGAGCATTTTTTCATGTGTTTTTTGGCCATTTGAATTTCTTCCTTTGAGAAAGTTCTGTTTAATTCAGTTGCCCATTTCTTTATTAGTTCATTGATTTGGGGGGAGTTTAGTTTTTTGAGCTCCCTGTATGTTCTGGTTATCAGTCCTTTGTCTGATGTGTAGCTGGCAAATATTTCTCCCACTCTGTGGGTGGTCTCTTCAGTTTAGAGACTATTTCTTTTGTCGTGCAGAAGCTTGTAAATTTCATGGAGTCCCATTAGTCCATCCTTTCTGATAGTTGCTGAGTTGCTGGGGTTGTAGTGAAGAAGTCCTTGCCTATACCTATTAGTTCCAGAGTGTTTCCTGCTCCTTCCTGTACTAACTTCAGAGTTTCAGGTCTCATATTTAGGTCCTTAATCCATCTTTAGTTGATTCTAGTACAGGGTTTGATAAACATGGATCTGGTTTCAGTTTTCTGCAGGCAGATAACCACTTTTCCCAGCAACATTTGTTGAAGACACTGTCTTTTCTCCATCGTGTGGTTTTGGCACCCTTGTCAAAAATAAGGTGGGCATAGCTGTGTGGATTCATATCTGGCTCCTCTATTCTGCTCCACTGGTCTTCATGTCTGTTTTTGTGCCAGTACCATGCTGTTTTTATTGTCGTGTCTCTGTTATATGGTTTGAAGTCGGGTATTGTGATACCTCCAATGATGCTCTTTTTGCTGAGTATTGCCTCGGCTATTCACGGTCTCTTGTGTTTCCAAATGAACTTTAGAGTAGATTTTTCAATCTCTGTGATGAATGTCATTGGGATTTTGATGGGAATTGCATTGGACATATAGATTGCTGTTGGGAGTATTGACATTTTTACTATGCTGATTCTACCGATCCATGAGCATGGGAGATCTCTCCATCTTCTGAAGTCTTCCTCGATCTCTTTCTTTAGGGGTTTTTACTTTTCCTTGTAGAGGTTGTTCACATCCTTTGTTAAGTTTACTCCTAGGTATTTGATTTTTTTTTTTGAAGCTGTTGTAAATGGAATTGTTTCCATATGTTTTTTCTCAATTTGTTCATTGTTGGTGTTTAGAAAAGCAAATGATTTTTGCAAGTTGATTTTGTATCCTGCCACCTTGCCGAGGCTGTTTATGGTGTCGAGGAATTTTTTGGGTCTTTAAGATACAGGATCATTTCATCTGCAAATAGGGATATTCTGACAGTTTCTTTACCTATTTGTATTCCTATTATTCTTTCTTCTTGCCTAATTTCTCTGGCTAGGAATTCCAGTACTATGTTGAATAGGATTGGGGATAGTGGGCACCCTTGTCTCATTCCTGATTTTAGGGGAAATGGTTTCAGTTTTCACCATTAAGTATAATGCTAGCTGTAGGTTTGTCACATACAGCCTTTACAATGTTGAAGTACATTCTTTCTATTCCTAATTTTCTTAGAGCTTTTATCATGAAGTGGTGTTGGATCTTATCAAAGGCTTTTTCTGCATTTATTGAGATGATGAAGTGGTTTTTGTCTTTGCTTCTGTTAATGTGGTTTATTACGTTTATTGATTTTCATATATTGAACCACCTCTGCATCCCTGGGATGAAGCCAACTTGGTTATGGTGAATGATCTTTTTGATGTGCTGTCAAATTCGGTTTGCCATTACAGTTTTGAGGATTTTTACATTGATGTTCATGAAGGAGATTGGCCTGTAGTTCTCCTTTTTGGAGGTATCTTTGCCTGGCTTTGGAATAAGTGTAATACTGGCTTCAGAGAATGACTTAGTCAGTGTTCCTTCCCTTTCTATTTCATGGTACACTTTAAGGAGGGTTGGTATCAGTCCTTTTTAAAGGTCTGATAGAATTCAGCAGAGAATCCATCAGGTCCTGGACTTTTCTTTTTTGAGAGATTCTTGATTGCTGCTTCAAGTTCATTTCATTTTATAGATCTATTTCAGTCGCTAATATCCTCGGTTCAATTTTGGATGGTCATAAGTATCTGGAAATTTGTCCATTTCTTCAAGATTTTCAAATTTATTGGAATATAGGTTCTCAAATTATTGTCCTCATGATTCCTTGGGTTTCCATGGTGTTTGTTGTTTCTGCCCTTTTGCATTTCTGATTCTACCGATTTGGGTTTTTTGTCTCCTCATTTCAGTCAGTTTTGCCACGGGACTGTCATCTTATTTATTTTTTCAAAGGAACAGCTTTTTGTTTCATTGATTCTTTGTATGTTTTTTGTTTGTTTTTATTTCATTAACTTCAGCTATTATGTTTATTATTTCTCTCTTTCTGCTTGTTTTTGGATTTGTTTGTTCTTGTTTTTCTAGGAGTTTGAGATGTAGCACTAGGTCCTTGATTTGAGATCTTTCTGTCCTGTTAATACATGCACTCATGGGTATAAACTTTCCTCTTAGGACTGCCTTTGCTGTGTCCCATAGGTTCTGATAGGTCATGTTTTTGTTTTCATTAGCTTCCAGGAAGCTTTTCATTTCCTCTTTTATTTCATCACGGACCCACTGATCATTGAGCAATATGGTGTTCAGCTTCCAATTGTTTGCATATTTTCTGCTGTTGTTTCTGTTGTTGAGTTCTAGTTTTACTGCATTGTGATCAGATAGAATGCATGGTATATTTTCTATTTTCTTATATTTGCTGAGGCTTGGTTTGTGCCCTACAACATGATCAATTTTGGAGAAGGTTCCATGGGCTGCTGAGAAGAATGTATATTGTGCAGAAGTTGGATGAAATATTCTGTAGACACCAGCTAGGTCAATTTGATCTATGGAGTGATTTAGTTCTAGAAATTCTTTATTGATTTTTCGTTTGGATGACATATCTCTGGGTGATAGGGAAGTATTGAAGTCTCCCACTACCACTGTGTTGGAATCTATAGGTGTTTTTAGGTCCTTCAGAATACGTTTGGTGAAATTGGGTGCACTGACAGGTTGATAATTGTTCTTTCCTTTTGATGTATTTCTCTTTTGTTAGTATGGAGTGTCCTTCTTTATCTCACTTGGTCAATGTAAGTTTGAAGTCTACTTTGTCTGAGATAAGACAAGAGTAGCAACTCTTGTCTGTTTTGGAGGGGGGCGGTGTGCATTGGCTTGGTAAATCTTCTTCCAACATTTTACCCTAAGCCAGTGCTTGTTCCTATCAGTGAGATGGATCTCCTGTAAACAACAGATTGTTGGATCTTCCTTCTTAATCCAGTTTGCCAAAAGGTGTCTTTTGATGGGGGAATTAAGTCTGTTAACATTCTGTGTTAATATTGATAGGTATGTGGTGATTCCTGTCATTTAGTTGTCTTGTTGTTTAAGGGTTTGATTGTGTGCAGCTGAATCAATGTTACTTTGATTCCTTGCCTTTTCTTCTCCTGTGGTTTGGTATTGCCTGTCTTCTCATGGTTTTGTTTGCTTTCATTTTCTGTGTACAGAATTCCTTGGAGAATCTTTTGCAGTGGTGGCTCTGTGGTCATATCTTGTTTTAGTTGCTGCTTATCATGGAAGGCTTTTATTGCTCCATCTATTTTGAGTTATATTTTTCTGGGTAGAGTACCCTAGAATTGAAGTTTTTTTCATCCAGTGCCCAGAATACCTCACTCCATGCCCTTCTTCCTTTAAAGATTTCCAATGAGAAATCTGTTGTGATTCTGGTGGGTTTACCTTTGTATGTTATTTGTTTTTTCTCTCTTACAGCCTTCAATATTCTTCCTCTATTCTCTGTGCTTGTTATTTTAATGATAGTATGTCATAGGGAGGTTCTATTTGGTCAAGTCTGTCTGGTTTCCTGGAGGCTTTCTGTACCACAATGAGCATAGCTTTCTCCGGGTTTGAGAAATTTTCTATTATTTTGTTGAATATATTATGAATTCCTTTTGCTTGCACCTCTTCTCCTTCTCAATGTCTATGATTCTCAGGTTTGGTGTTTTGATGGAGTTGGAGAGTTCTTGCATATTCCTTTCACAGGTCTTGAGTTGTTTGACTAATAGCTCTTCAGTTTTTCCTCTAATTTCCATTTATCTTCAAGTTCTGAGATTTTGTCTTCTGCTTGTTCTAGTGTGCTGGCATGGCCTTCCACTCTGTTTTGTACTTCTGTTTCATTCTTTTTTTCTGAGGTTTTTCCATATCATGGGTCACTTCCTCTTTAATATTGTCTATTTTCATCTTTAATGCATTTATCTATTTATAGTGTTCTCTATTTTACTTTGGTATTTATTTAGGGCTCCTATGAGTTCATTTATTTGTTTCTGTGTCTTTATTTTTGGTGTCTTGGAATTTCTTGAGTGCATCTTTTATGTTTTGGTTGACCATGTCTAGTAACATCTCCATGAAATTCTCAGTGATTACTTGCAGGATTTCTGCTTTG